>NC_134848.1:13852321-14150590 GCF_965363235.1 Mytilus galloprovincialis | reverse complement strand
CTCAGAGTAGGAGAATCAAAAGCAGAGAGGGACTGAATTATTCGGATTACATGAATTGTTGATACGTTTTGAAATTTATTTCAAGCTTCCAATGCCTTGATATCGAGGGATCTGGATGGCCGAGAGGTTTAAGTAGTCGAACTTCTGTATCACTTGCATGTCAACACTTATGATGTAGGTTCGAATACGGCAAGTGACAGGTCCGTTCTGAATTTTCTTTGACATTCGTCACAACTCGGCCGATTCCGTTCCTCGTCTATGATAGACGGAGAGTAGCGGAAACACCCGAGGATTGCCGATTGTGACTATGATAGTCAGTTTTCCTTCCGAAGGTAGATATTCTCTTTTCGAGGTCCGGCTATACCTCAACTAAAAATTTATCGAAAGGAAACAGCGCACTGGAAGTGCTGAAAGTGCCGTTAAACACTTAAAAATCCATCAATCAAGCAATTATATAATAAAATCTATCAAGAGAGGCGAAGGATTTCAAAGAGACATTCAAATCATCAGTGGAAATTAAACTGAAAACTGATGCGCCATGCTAAAAATAGAAAAAAAAAAGACAAACAAACAATGAATGATACACAAAACACAAAATAGAAAACCAAAGACTTAGCAACAAGAATTGCTGAAATACGAATGTATGCCGGATAAGTGCATACGCTATTTGCATTTACAAATTTGTGAATAAAAATAATGGTTAAATAATCGTTTTACTAGAAAAACAGATTACGTCTTTAATGTTATGTTATAATTCACGTTAAATCCCGTAAAATCACGCATAAATCACCTAAAATCCAATAATCTTATACAAAATCAAAGCAGCATAAAATTATGATTTGTTAGTGGTTACATAACTATTCAGTCATTATATTGCAATTTCAAACAAATTTCATACTATTACGCAGTTCATTAATTTTGTACAATATAAACTGGTTGCTAGTTTTGAGGGTCTCAATAGAGGGTTCTTTATTTCTGTATTCTTTAATTTTTACCGCCATTTTCTCTTTTTTTTTTTTACTGTTATTCTTTAATCTTTAAATGCACCCTTTTTTCTCTGTAATTGGATTTTTCTAGTCTCTCTTTGTGTTTTCCTTTTATTCTTTTCTTCACATTTTGTCCATTTTTCTCTATTTTGAAAACCCACCGACATCCTCAGTTATTTGAATTTTTGACTGCACTAAAAACACTAATAAATACAATGGCCTCGTGCAATTTGTGCTTAAGGAAGCTGGCTTATTATTTTTTTGGATTTTTTGACAGATTTTCGGAATCCTCTGGTTTTATCCATTTGCATGCCTGGAAAAAATTTGCCCGGTGACCCCCATTTTTCTTTTGATAAATCTTTTACATGTATAATGATTAGCAATCTGTAAAAGTCTTATAAAATTTTAATTACTTTTTAACAGTTTTTGAGAACTACAACTTGTCAATGATTAAACTATGAAAAGTCAAGAGAGGATATTTTCCCGCCAAAATTTCAATGGCATATATCTCGAAAACAAGCACGGCGACCTATATATTTTTTTTTTTTTGCTCTTTGGATTCCTTTAATAACCCCCTATCTATATAAACCAGTGTTTTGAAAAGTTAATTACTTTGAAACTGAGAAGCGAACTACCTTAAGAATTGTAATGAAATATAAAGCATATGTAATTAAGCCAATTCAAATTTATAATGACAGACGGAGAGTAGCGGAAACACCCGAGGATTGCCGAATGTGACTATGATTGTCAGTTTTTCTTTCGAAGGTAGATATCAATATTTATATGTTTCGTAATAAATATATTTTTCCTGGCATCTGATAATTAAGTTAGAATCAGTGTGACGGCTGGACGAGTAAAATTAAGGCAATACGGTATCCGTCCCTTAGTGCGATGAGCATAAAGCACAACCCACTTAAAACGATTTCAATGATTAAATGGTTGCTCGTAGTAACTTCTTTTGGGCTATTTCGTGCGGGCCAGTCTTTAATGGTGGAGGAAGTCGGAATGATTACAGTAGTTACCACTTAGACCGCTCGGCCACCGAGGCCCCCAATCCGCAACTGTAGATCATAATGACATAGAGACTGAATATAGAAGAAGATTTAAACAAAACAGACAAACTTCGTGTCAACTGTGAGCATCTTGAACTAATACATTCAAATCCTAAACTTTATATATGGATATCATCATAAAACAACACACATACAAACTGCCAAAACTGTTCTCATGACACATGCACATAACATCAAACATTACATAAATAGTATGAACTATTGTAGCAAACGTGATAAACTGACCGGCTTAAAAGAGGGACGAAAGATACCAAAGGGACAGTCAAACTCATAAATCTAAAGCAAACTAACAACGCCATGGCTAAAAATGAAAAAGACAAACAAACAACAGCACACATAACACAACATAGATAACTAAAGAATAAACACACGAACCCCACCAAAAAACTAGGGGTGATCTCAGGTGCTCCGGAAGGGTAAGCAGATCCCGCTCCACATGTGGCACCCGTCGTGTTGCTTATGTGATAACAAATCCTGGATAGCTGAAATCATCTCTTTTGTCGTTAAGATATGAAGCCGACTTAAACTGTATCTGTTGTATCCTTTATCTCTAGTTCGATGGGATAGATGCGTTCAACATAATCACCAAATTTTGAATTATTTAGTGAAAGAACATCATCTATATAGCGGAAAGTAGAGTTAAAGGATATTGCTAACTTCTTATCTTAATGGTCGCAGATGCTATAAGTGATTAACTGAAGATAAAACTCTGCAATAACACGTTCTAGACTCAAGCTAGCGATAAATACGTCCATCCAGCGACCAATCAAGCTAGCGGCAAATACGTCAATCCAGCGACCAATCAAGCTAGCGACAAATACGTCAATCCAGCGACCAATCAAGCGAGCGATAAATACGTCCATCCAGCAACCAGCTGCAGTCAAGCCAGTGACAAATACGTCAATCCAGCGACCAATCAAGCTAGCGATAAATACGTCCATCCAGCGACTAATCAAGCCTTCGACAAATACGTCAATCCAGCGACCAATCAAGCTGGCGACAAATACGGCAATCCAGCGACCAATCAAGCTAGCGATAAATACGTCAATCCAGCAACCAATCAAGCTAGCGACAAATACGTCAATCCAGCGACCAATCAAGCCAGCAACAAATACGTCAATCCAGCGACCAAATTGCTAGCGATAAATACGTCCATCCAGCGACCAATCAAGCTAGTGATAAAAACGTCAATCCAGCGACCAATCAAGCCAGCGACAAATACGTCAATCCAGCGACCAATCAAGCTAGCGACAAATAAGTCAATCCAGCGACCAATCAAGCTAGCGATAAATACGTCAACCAAGCGACAAATCAAGCCAGCGACAAATACGTCAATCCAGCGACCAATCAAGTCAGCGACAAATACTTCAATCCAGCGACCAATCAAGCCAGCGACAAATACGTCAATCCAGCGACCAAATTGCTAGCGATAAATACGTCCACCCAGCGACTAATCAAGCCAGTGACAAATACGTCAAGCCAGCGACAAATACGCCAATCCGGCGACCAATCAAACCAGCGACAAATACGTCAATCCATCGACCAAAAAAAGCGACCAATCAAGGTAACGATAAATACGTCCATCCAGCGACCGATCAAGCTAGCAACAAATTCTAGCGGCCATAAGGTGATATTCTAAAAACCCATAATAAGCAATCGTTTCTTTATATTCAAAAGCTGAATAAATCGGTTAGCTTGCTTGTATTGATGGTAGAACTATTATATTACAATGGCAATTGGAACAACAAACTGCTAAACACGATTGTTACAACAACTGTTTTAACGGCGGGAAAATAGATGATACATTGTAAGTGATATTGCAGTGATTATAGGTTCTGCGTTGACTATACGTCAGTCAGTCGCCTGATAGATGATACTTATTCTTTTTTTCAAATTCAACACAATTAATTTCCAATTAATTTTATCTCACTACAAACCGACAGCAGTGCACAACTTGAATTTGATTCTACCACACAAATACATTCACTTTTTTTTAAAAAAGTGTTTGCATATTGTGCGATCATTTTAAAATCTAATTATCAATGGTGAATTAATCTTTAAGTGCAAAAGCATTAACATGCTATGCTTGCTATCATAACAAAATTAACAAGACAGAATACAATTAGCATAGTTATATATTATGGCAAATGTAAAGATATGAAAACTATATGAGATATTATATTCCATGCAGTTTTTATGTAGTTGCATAATTTGATAATGAGAATTATTAGACGCTTGAGGTAAATATAAAAAGTTAACGATTATTGGACTAAGAGCCGTAATACTAAAGTATACAGTTATCAATTAAGGAAAATGTTATAGAATATATTTATCTTATGCTTTATGGGAAAATGCCAAGTCAATGTTCCGAATGAGGTATCGCGACAAATAATAATTTGATAATGAGAATATTATCAGACACTTGAGGTAAATACAAAAGATTATTATTAGGCTAAGAGCAATAATACTTTGGTAAAAATAATGTGGGCAATTAAGTAAAGAGTTATATACAATAAATATATTTCTCTAATGCATTAGAGGAACATCCCAAATCGATCGATGTTCTGAAGAGATATGGCGGGAATAATGGCGGGAATAATAATGGCGGGAAATTATTCCCGCCAAATTCAATACACGGGTATATAAAAATCTAATAAACCGGGCAGAAAATAGAAGAAAAGGTTAAGAGTAGTTCCCAAACACCTCGATTTTAATAGATTTGCCTCATTTGATTTCCATAAAGTTATGACAAAATATTTACTTTGACCTGTAACAGTTGAGTCAGACAAAAATGTAAAAACATTTCAAGAAATTTGAATCATTCAAATAACAGAAACAATTTCACTGTGTATATACATGAAGCAGTTAACTTACACCTTGAGTGGATTGACTAAAAAAAACTACAAAATATTAACTTTCACCTTTTAACAAAAATATAAAATTAAAAAAAAAAGAATTAAACCAACCGATTCTTCAAAAAAAATTCATTGTTTATAAATTATAGCAGTTTGACAATCATATATCACATATCATATATCATATGAATTTAACTTATATTCTAACAAGAACATTAGTACTTTATTTTGGCTATTTCAAAATTGCATATGTAAAAATGTGTTCTTACTTGTAATACCACTTTGACATCTGTATGTCAAATGGAATGTTAGCTAATTGCAGCTGCGCGCACTTAGGTCGTAACAATAAATTTATATAAATAAATCAGCGTCTACAGAGCAATGACGACATGACAAAGAATATATTAAGGTTGCACCTTGGTTTCATGAGATTTGTTACGTATTTAGAGGCCAACACGTATAGCAGCAACCACAAGAAGACATGTGTCTTAGGATTGTTGGCTCCTTTTGTTTTTCGAATTTTTGCCAGATATTCGGAACATCTGGTTTTGTCCATGTAATGCCTTAAAATATTCCGTCTTACCCGTACTGTTCTTTTCATACTTTTTATCACAGTTTTTTTTATACAGTTTTAAAAGCCATTTTTGAAATAATTGATAAATTCTTGTCATTCTTTCATAATATTTGATGAAAAAATGTTGACAATTTTAAATGTTGCAGCAGGAAAAGTGAAGAGAGAATTATTTCCCGCCAAATTTCATGGTATACATTGTGTATATCTCGAAATCAAGTACACTGACCCTTCATATTTTTCTGCTTTATTAGTTCTTTTCTTAAATACACTATCAATAATTTAATAACAGTCTTCTTAAAAATTTGTTATTTTGAAACAGAGAATATTAAAAATACAGAAGGCTCTAACATATGTTTAACGATGTAGGTCACTGTAGTTTAATGTAAAACTAAGGCTACTCTGCACCATAATGGTTTATAGGATTCGAAGATAAAAGTGGTATAACTTGTAGTCTTGTAAACTCAGATTCATTCAAGGTCTATTCAAGTTAGGACTTTGTTAAAAAGGCACAAATTAAGCAAGACTTTTGTCCCAAATCACCCTTTTTCGAACTTTTGATCGTCATCTCTGTTTAGAATTTATTGATGGATTTAGTCACAAACGTATACAACTGAGTTGTGCCCCTACTCTATGTTTAACATTGAATGTATGACCCTTATGGCTTAACCGTAAAGCACCAAATATATGTTATATACTGCTTTTCTGTTTTCTTAACAACATCTGCTTACACTTGTTACTGCTTGTATGACCAATAATACCTAATTCAGATGTTAACGCGAATGTAAAACACACAGGAATACTTGCACTTAATTGGCATACAAAAGTTGAATATAAAAGATTATTATTTCGTTTCCTAAAGGTTATTCAGCAATTTTTCACCTTTATTAACAGTATTTTTTCGTTTTCACGATAAACATGCCCTTCGACATAAACCGTTTGACACATGAATGATTTACATGTAGCAAATTAACGAAATACAACTGAATCTTTGCGCATGTTTAGTTGTAAAATTGACGTAAAAATATCATGTGTATAACACTTTGATCTTAGCTTAGAAATACACACATATTTTCAGTCAGTCAAACATCCACTTTGTTTTGAGCCTTAAATGTATTTAATGTCGTTGTTTAATACAGCTGTGCACACTTCAATGTGTCACTTAAACTGACTTACAGGTATTTTTTAACATTAATTTTTTTCACAAAACTTATCAGAAAGTCCACAAGAATTTTTAGATTAGTATTTATTTTATTTTATTATTTATGGTCCGAGACCACAATCAATTCGTAGTGCATTTCTTTTAGAACATAAATGAAAATTAAAAAATCCCAACTGCGCTTTCTCAATGAAATTTTTACAGTGTGTTGTACTACTTTTGGGACAAATCATATCAAAATTATAGAAAACTTCATCGGCTCTAACTCAAAATATGGACAATTTTATGTTAAGGGCGTCTTGAAATCTTTTGATAGCTTCCAAAGTGCTAATTTGTAACCTTTTTCAGCTGGACCAAATCACTACTTTCCTTTAAAATTCTAAACCCAACTTTTTTACCCCCCCCCCCTTTTTTTACTTACAATTTGAGGCAATAAAACATGGAGAAATAAATTTGGAAGGGGTATAAAAAAAATATCGGCAAGTAACCCACTGTCAACACTAGGTTCTATATTTGTTGTGGTCTCGGACCTTATGGTTTGTTTTAATTGATTGATTTTTTTTCTAAGGAATATGTTTGCCTTTCCCGAATGCAAAAATTTTAAAAATAATGACATGAACATTTTTTTTAAAAATATATGTCATAAAGTTAGAGATTAACGAACTTAATTTTTTATTTTGCTTGCTGATTAAAAATACATGATTATATCACAAAAATAATTCTATTTTAGAAATCATCACTTGTACATGTATTGTTAATTTGCTGTCGTAATGGATGTTGTATATGCATGTATATGGAGTCTCGCCTTGTATTTAAATGCATCATGAATACGTTATACTAACAAAATTGTTTATGCAAAACACTGGCTTATAAGATATTCAAAAATAACAAGTAATATATAGGATTTTCAAATATGGCTTTTAAAACTATATATAACAAAAATATGAAGGAACAGAAATTTAACATTTCTATTGCATATTGTAATATTGTAATTCTATAACTTACTAGTCCAAGGAAGTAGAGACAAATAAAATAAAATTTAGAGCAATGATCATACAAATGTAGCTCCCCATTATTTGTGTGTCCTACGAGTAGATAGGCGGTCAAAGGCGGGATTGGAAAGAAAATCAGTTAATGTTCTCTTCTAAACTTAACAAAAGCTAACTCAAACGAGGATCAAAGGAAAAAAAAACACTATTTATGTTACAACACGTTGATCTAATATGAATATAAACAAATTGAATGTTTTGTACTATACTGTACTTAGGGAATAACTGTATTGTATTTTAAGCTCCGACGGCATCAATTGGGGATTTGATGGTCGCAAATTAAGTTTACTGGCGACGCGTAAGCGACCAATTGATGCCGTCAGAGCTTAAAATACAATATTGTTATCTCCATTCTAATGACACTGACAGAAAACAACGTTAAAACATGTAATTAAAATCTGTCATATGTCGTCTGCGCTTGCGCGTACGTCCCATAGCATCAATTGTCAATTGATGCCATGTAAAAAAGTGACGTTATCCAATCAAAATGAACGTTACAAACGTTGTTGCATTAGAATTTATGATGCATAGGTAGATATGCCACTTTATCTGAACAAATCTTTCTTACCTCGAGCCGACTAGTCTTTTGCTCTTAGGGAGCTACCATTTGATTTTTATGGGGGGCTAGGATGAAAAATTTTATCCTGCATTTTTTTTAGTTGTAATCTCTGTCCTGCTTTTTTATTTTTCACTCTATTCGGTCCTGCCATTTTTTTATTATTTTATCCTGACTTTTTTTACCTAAATTGTCATCCTGCCTTTTTTTTTTGCAAAGTGTCTCATCCTGCCTTTTTTTTTTACTCAAAACTCCTGTCCTGTCTATTTTTTTCAAATTTCATCCTAGCCCCCCCCCCCCCCCCCCCCCCCATAAAAATCAAATGGTAGCTCCCTTACTCCTAAATACCGCGTACGTAGCAGATAAGCAGTGCAAATAAAGCATTTGAAATATCTATCTATGTATACTTTGTGTAGTTTATATGTTGTATTCCTTTGGTAAATAAAGATATAGAGATAGTTATGTAAGAACGTTGTTAAACGCTTTTGTGGTGCGCTGTTGTTTGATAAGTTTGGTTTGTGGAATAATCTATTCACTACAAAAACGTTAGTAGATTTTGTCTTTCTTTTCTTCGTAAAATTATGTAACGAAGGCATTATTATTTCCGATATCTTATTTCTTACAAATTGGCTGAAGAAGTTGATTTTTTTTTCAACTACAAAACAGTTCAATAAACTCATCATGGATAACAGAATTAAAAATTGTGTACGCCAGACCCGGTTTTGCCTTCATCAGTGATGCTCAAATAAAGATGTTATAAAAAACACCAAAGTACAAAGTTGAAGAGCATTGTAAACTCAGAAATTCCGAATGGTTTTGTAAATAAACTCATCACAGATACCAGGATTAAGATAAATGAAATAAAGTCATAAACATTAAAAAAAATTATTAAATCAAACAAAATACTTATAGTTCCGGGTTGCTGAAAAATTCTTAGTATAGTCTCAGTGAACCTGTTGTATTTTCGCTTTCCGTAAATCCGACATAAAGTGTACGTTTTAATGGATTGCAGTTTAATCTAACTTGTTGGGTTTCCGTTGGTCCGATTAGAATAGAGATTAGACTGGAGTACAAACGAAAATTAGTAACCAACATAGGAAAAAAAAATATTTTGGACAAGAATGGCCAATAAAATTTTTCGAGTCTCGGCGAATTTACCGGGTCGGTCGGGGGAGGGGAAACAAACAATATTTTATTTTTTGCCTAATATATCTGTTCCACGTCTATAAAATCAAAAAGACAACAAAAAATCAAAAGCAAGGAGAACAATAACAAAGCCATGACAAACGAACGTTAGTAACCAATATTACACGACAATTATACGTATATATCTGTTCCACGTCAGAAAAATCGAAAAGACATCCAAAATCCAAATACGAAGGGGACAAAGCCTTGACAACAAAGCCTTGACAACAAAGCCTTGACATTAAAAATGAAAAACAGCTGTTACAAATCGCTTAGACAGAAACAGATTAAGTAATACGAGCGTGCCAAAAACGATTTGCGTTAATCTTTTTGTGAAGTACCTCCTTTCCGTCCTCTTTTCTTTAAGATCTAAATGGTTCCATTGTAGATTTATCATACATGTAGCGTATAAGTGATTACCGAAACGTACTTTATGTCAAGCGTGGAAACGCTTCTAACCAATAATGAACGCGATCAACTTTTTTAAAATTACCCTATAAATTACAAAAAGAAGCTTTCAATTCTTAAAATTACATAATATATAATCTATGCCTCATCAATAAAATTGCGAGTAATATCGCGAGATTCGTTCGTCTCAAATGCATTGCAGTTACGCTGTCGTTAGAAGAACGTACAGTCCTGAATGTTGAATTTGATTAAGGAATAAGATTTGGGATGCCACGTAATTGCTTTCAGCCAATCAAAATTACGGATACTTATGAATCATACCCGTAATGCAATGCCGCTTTTGATCAAGCAATAGGTATCCGTAAAAAAATCTGAAAGACGGTTCAATCAAATGGCATGCAATAACTATTATTTTCCTATCTTTGTGACCAGTTAAACAATGTCGATTCGAAAGCCTATATATTTTATTGTCATGTTATTTTGATATAAGAGTGTACACTTGGTGCGTAAATTCAGTTATAAAGAGACGACTGTTTGTCGCAAATTAAGTAGTACTACCGTTCTTTACATCTAACGACGTCACGTGGTGTAACGACGCGTCACTGACGATTGAAGTAGTTGGCACGTGTGGTGTCATTAAAATCAATTTAGAATAACCCATAAACAATAGATGGATTTGTGTGATTAAGCAAATTGCTCATTATAAACTTCACCCTTTGAGTAGTGCTCCACAATTAATGGAGGAATATACAAGAAACTGAACTGAACTGAATAATGGGAATGAAACCTCTAATTCTTAATCCCATTGCTTAGGCAGCAACCATTTGATTTTCTGGGGGGGGGGGGGGGGGGGGCTATGGTTTTTTTTGGAAAAAAAAGTTTGTTTCCAGGTTTTGGTGAAAAAAATAATTTGTTTTGGACCCTGAGTAAAAAAAATTGTTTGTTTCACCCTCAGCTGCCACTATATGTAATGCTAAAATTGAAAGAAAAAAATTGCCTTCGGTTTGTCGCTAAAAAAATAGATTGTTCTTCGCCGAAGGCGAAAAAAAAAGGTTTGCACAGAAAAAAAAACCATAGCCCCCCCCCCCCCCCCCCCCAGAAAATCAAATGGTTGCTGCCTTACTTTGTTTGTTGAATTCAAGCATTCATAGGTCTTTTGTCCATATTTGAAATCTCATGAAAAATGCCGTTGCTCTGAAACATTAGGAATATCATATAAATAACATAGCTGAGAGGGTGATAGAGCAGATTGTCATCCCGAGAAAACATTTTCATCCACGGCGAAGCCAAGATTAACAATGCTTTTTCTAGTTGTACCAATCTGCTCTATCGCCCTCTCAGCTATGTGTTATTTAAATTATAGTTACTGACCAAGCAAGTCGGTATATGAGATTTAATCCATTTAACTCCTACGTCGTTCGAGTTAATTAGGGTCACACGAGCCGTGCAAATTAAATCCAATATACCGATTTGATTGGCCAATAACTGTTTTAACACATGACGCAATCAATTTACGTGAACGTTAGAAATGTGGACGATATTATGCAATCCACGGATCCAAGGAAAGTTTCTTGTAGGGTAAAGAAACACAGCAATACGACTTTTGTAAGTTTTAAATTAAGAACTTTGATTTTAATTTTTAGACTTATTCTAAAATTACGATTTTATGGTAGATTTTTTTTATCGCTTCTGTAATTCACAATTTTCATTTAATTAGTGACGATTAAGACTTTGACAAAATGTATTACAGGGGCGCATCCAGCCATTTTAAAAGGGAGTCCCAACCCAAAGTAACTATATGTTCCCATTCAAATGCCTTGATCGTCTATCCCCCACCCCACCCCCTGAATCCTCCACTGCAAATTGTGTACTTTCAAATCGGTGTATGAAAAAAATAATAACTGAAAAGGTTATTGAGTTTGGATTAATTGCGTTTGAATTTCTTTCCCTCAATGATATGCGTAGAGAAAGATGTAATATTACCTAAATTTAAAATGTTAAATAAACAGAAAATACGTTTCTCTATCCAATCTTTTACTCCCCTACCCCACACATTTATTTTCATCTAGACTACTGTATTAATTCTTAAGACACGTCCATCTAAATGAAGTCTGTTTGATCCCAAGCTAAGCCCCCCTGTTTTGAAACAACCTTAAATATGATCTTCATTAAAACAAAAATCGATCCAAAAATAGTAAGTTTATAGGAATAGATATTCAAAAAGTCGTTATAAATTCCATTTAGTCTAAAACTACTCCAAATCAGATTTCTGTTATTCGGATTTTCTTAGATACATTTCTTTTTTGGCAGAAATTTCCTAAAATTGTTTTAACATTCTATCTGACTTCAAAACACTGATTTAAAATTTACGTTATACACAAAATATGAAGAAATAGTTTTTGTCCCAGCTTAATAGATAAAATAAATAAGAAATAAGAAATCTTTCTTTTTTTTCTTATTTTGATGTTTGAACAAAGTTTAACTTTGTTGTAATTTTAAGTCTCGCTACACACGTTGATATTTTTTTTTTCAATTTTATAGAATAACGCCTCTTTTGAAATTCAGGAATCGCCCCTAAAGGTAAAAATAGATTTGAACTGTGCAGTATATCTGAGGTAGTTAATGCACACCTTTGCTGTCCATTATCCAAATTATAGCACAGCAAGAACAAAAGGATTTTACTCTTGTCATGTGTTAATCTATTATACTGAATGTCCTACATGTATATCATGATTATTGTTTTTAATATAAATTCAATTCTCTGTCCTTTAATTTATCGATTTTTAATTGGTCTGGACAAGAGGGTGACATTCAAAACAATTAACACACTCGTATAAGCCAATCAAATTAGTATCGCATTTTAACTTGAAGCATAAAAAATTGAATTGCATCACAAGACTTGTGGTTCCCAGACGTTTGGTTCTACAAGAACTGGTACCTTTCATCTGAACAACGTGCAAATTATGCCCTAGTAATTCATCATATCAATTGTCATTTGTCATTTGTCAAAAGATACTTTTAATATAAATTTTACAGTGTTTTCCATTCGGCATTTAAGCCGGGTGTGCCGACCACCTTCTTTTGAAAGCCGACCACCTTTCGATTTTAGGAGGTGGTCGGCTTTTTTTTTCAAATTTCGGATTTTTTTCGGTTCCGTACGTTAAAATTTGAATACTAATCGCGCCTCGCTGATTTGTTTTCATTGACAATGGCGTCCAATCGTCAAATTTCAATGTTTTCATTTATCAATCGGGGTACAAGAAAGGCAGATGACGATGATGATAAAGAAAATACTAGACCAAATAAGTTAAATAAAATTGATAGTAATGTTGAAGTTGTGGAAATTGAACAAAAATCAACCAAACAACGGAAAAGACACGGAAGTGAAGACAAATATGAGCAAGACTTCAAATGGCTTATAGTCACAGAGGAAGGATACTACTGTTCTATGGGCCAAAAATACTGCACAAAAGCAAGAAACAGGACATAAAATTGTAAATGAAAGAAGAGAGAAAAGAGATAAATTGTTGAAAAATATCAAATCAAAGAATATTTGACAATTAATATGACTACGTCTATTTATGTTTGTTCAACTCCATTAAATGTGAATATTATACTAATCTTTATTTTTGTGACCCCCACAGTAAATTAAAAAAAAAAAGGTGGACATTTAAAAAAAACCACCCGGTTGCAAGAGATTTTTTTTAAAACGCCCACCTTCCCTTAGTGAAAAAAGGAAAACACTGTAAAAATATGGAGATGTGGTACAAAATAATCCAGCAAATATCAAATAAAGTGGATATTTAAGCAAACATTCGGCCTTCAAAAATGAGGAAAACCCGTACCGTATAGTCGGTTTTAAAATGCCTGACCTGACAAATATGAAACAATACAATTAGAAAAAAACTAATGGCCTAATTTAAAACAAACCAATAGTTCGCCATTCAATAACATGCTCCTAACGCGTGTCCAGCGTACATGTATATACAAAATTTAGTCCTGGTATCTATGATGAGTTTGCTTACTTCAGACAGGCACAAATAGAACGTAAGGTGGTTAAACGTGTTCGATGGCTCCGACCCTCTCCTAACCTGAGACAGTAGTGTAACAGTACAGCAATATCAAAATCAATTGAAAAGGGTCGACCTTATCAGATTAATTGAAAAGGGCCGACCTTATCATATTGATACTAAGCAAAACATCTTCTAACAAAAACACGAATTGAACGTGGAAATATAATACATCTTGAGAGAAAAAAAAACTCCCAGTACAGATCTGAGACTACTCGCTGTTTTAACAGCTAGTTCAAAGCCAGTAACAACTAATGAGAGTGTATGTGTCTGAGACTAAAATATCAACCAGCACCGCACACATTCAACAGTCAAGGGATTTACTGCATGTAAGGACGTCATTAACAGTCAGATAAAACATGACCTTGTACCAAAATAAGGGTATCGACTGAATGCGTATACCACTACCATTTAGTGTGGTTTAAATTTACTGATTACAAGTAACTGAAAACAATCATAATTTATACCAATAAAAAAAAAATCAAAGATCTAATTACAGTGCTGAATTGGTACCCATTTATGATATGTTTATTTAAAAAAAAATGATAAGATTAAATCCGGATTGTAAATAAATTCCTGTGCTCGGTAAAAAAAAAACAACCGTTCAACACTTTTTCGTCAGCAATGCCAATCGTACTTTAAAGTTCTACGTATACAATGTACATAACAAAATATTAATTGTATATCCAAAGCAGTTTTGGTATATACATGTAGTATATTATACATTAACCGATTGCTCATATAATTTGTTTTGCAACGTACAAACATTATACATGTATAAAAAGTAAAATCACAAAAATACTGAACTCAGAGGAAAATCAATTCGGAAAGTCCATAATCACATGGCAAAATCAAATAACAAAACGCATAAAAAACGAATGGACAAGAACTGTCATATTCCTGACTTGGTACAGGCATTTTCAAATGTTTAAAATGGTGGATTGAACCTGATTTTATAGCTAGCTAAACCTCTCACTTGTATGACAGTCGCATCAAATTCCATTATATTGTCACCGATGCGTGAACAAAACAAACAGACACAATAGGTAAAAATGTCAAAAAATAGGGGTACAGCAGTCAACATTGTGTTATCATCTTAATCACTATAAAAACAACAAATGTAACGAAGAAGCACAAAAAGGCAAAACATAAAATAAAAGATTTGTATCTTTATTACTCAAAAGCCAAAAAAATAAATATGTTTCATTCACTCGCTTTTTGAATTAAAAATTCATTAGACTCTTTAATTCTATTCCATAATTTTAACATTGAAATTATAATATTAAGGAATTATGACGAGTGTCAAATCATTTCACCCATCATCGTCCAAAATGTTCGGCCCAGATCAATATTGGTCGAAATTTTCTAGTTAGGTCTTATATTTCAATGTATTTCATGTACTATAAAGAAACTTTTAACGTGTTCGTATATTTAGTCTGAAATTTCCAACCAAGCGATATTCATATAATTGCCAAGTTGAAAAAGGGAACCTTCAAGCAACACATCTGTATGAACCTAAAAAAAAGGAAGTTACATACCCCCTTTAATGTGTGGTCACCAATAAAATAGACATACATGTTTAGGGGCCAGCTGAAACACGCCTCTGGTGCGGGTTTTCTATCTGCATTGAAGAACCATTGGTTGCCTTCGGCTGTTAACTGCTCGGGTTAACACATTCCCCATTTCCATTCTCAATATTAATTTAATTTCATTCTGAATCTCAGTTTTAATTTTATTCCATTCTCAATTCTATTTTATTCCATTCTCAATTTTAATTTCATTCCATTCTCAATTTTAAGTTTATTCCATTCTCAATTTTATGCATATTTCAGGGACCTCTATAACATACAAAGTTTCTGTATATATATGCAATATAAAAAACAAAATAAATGGGAACATGGGTCTATACGGCACAGAAGCCCCCGCTTGCAAATATGCACGCGTCAACTTCTAACTACAAATGCAGGATTTACGTAGACTTGAAAAAGAAGACTTGTCTAAGTGAATGTTTTTTTTTCGTGATTGGACTTAAAAGGAATAAAGGTATACGGACCTGTCACATTTTGTACAATAAAAGGTTCCTTACATAATTAATAAGGATTTTGTACAAGTAAACTTTAAGGTCCCTTACATAATTAATAAAGATTTTGTACAATTTAAGGTCCCTTGCACAATTAATAAAGATTTTGTACAACTAAAGGTCCCTTACATAATTAATAAATATTTTGTACAATAAAAGGTCCCTTACATAAATTAATAAATATTTTGTACAATTTAAGGTCCCTTACACAATTAATAAAGATTTTGTACAACTAAACATGCTAAAGGTCCCTTACATAATTAATAAATATTTTGTACAATTAAAGGTCCCTTACATAAATTAATAAATATTTTGTACAATTAAAGGTCCCTTACATAATAAATACAGATTTTGTACAATTAAAAGTCCCTAAGACAAATAAAGAATTGAAAGAAAGAGAATTTGCCCTAATCAAATATAAAATGTGATCTTTAGCTTACCTTGTATTTAATAGAAAGTGAGCTCTGACTTTTTAATGTTGAATTATCCCGTAAGACTAAAACTAAACTTTTCTGACTGCTAACTGAATAACAAAACACATATTATACCCAATCAATAGGTAAACAATACAATGTTCATTGCACAGCTGCCAATCAAGCCTATTACTTCACCGGGATCGTCTTTTTTTTTTATAGTGCAAATAACTTTTCCGTTTACAAATAAGCTGCATCCATTGAAAGTAATACGCGTAATGGGTTATGCTAAATTAATACTTTCGAATGAAAACGTCAAATGTGGCTCTTTAATAACTATCAAAGTAACCTATTGGTAAAATGATTAAAACAACTTATATGCACATATGTTCGTAAGACTGTTAAAATCAATACAATTTTGTAACAACAGGTTTATACATATTTAACAACCGAGTAATTAATACAGCAAACAATTACAATTATAGTATTTAAAAAATGTAAAATATGTCTACATCTTAACGAACGTACAAATCTATTATCTCTTTTCATACGTTGCTCGTTGCTCATCTGGCGTTTTACTGGATCGATGTTAGCACCTAAAACGTCGAACTTTACCAGCCCAGTAGTCAGCACTTCGGTGTTGACATGAATATCAATTATATGGTCATTTTCATACATTTCCTGTTTACAAAACTTTAAATTTTTCGAAAAAATAAGGATTTTCTTATCCTAGGAATAGATTACCTTAGCCGTATTTGGCACAACTATTTTGGAATTTTGGGTCATCAATGCTCTTCAACTTTGTACTTGTTTGGCTTTATAACTTTTTTTCCCCTAGCGTCACTGATAAGTCTTATGTAGACGAAACGCGCGTCTAGCGCATTAAATTATAAGCCTGGTACCTATGCAAACTATTTACGTCTCCAGCGATTGATTGTAAATCTCCAGCGCCAAAATTTTTACCCACAGCGCTTGAATTTTCATCACATTATCTTGATCTTTTGTACCCGGCATTGGACTTTACAATTTCATGTTAAGCACTTTTATCATATCTTCTGTGACAAATGTACTTCTGCGGTGATGGACATAATAATAATAATAATAATAATAATAATAATAATATCTTTATTTAGAGAGAGTAACTCATTTGGATTACACCAATTTTCAATAAGGCTCTCTTAATACAATTATAATTACATTACAAATAAACAATGCATCAATAATAATGACAAATAAAGATTATATACAATTTGAAATACAATAAACAATGATATGGCATTACAGTACAAATATGATGGTAATGTTAAAAGTACATAGATTTGTATTTATGTTTAAATTCGGATACTGTATTTGATTTTTTTATTGAATTAGGTAGAGCATTCCACACTTTTGGTCCATTGTACGAGAAACTAGACTTATACAACTCTGTATTTGGTTTTGGAATAATAAAATTATCTGAGGATGAAAATCTCGTATTATATTTTTAGTTTGCAGAAGCTGATACAATAAGACTGGACATATATTCTGGAGCTAAGCCATGTTTTGCCTTATACATTAGTAATGATTTGTGATAAAGCATTCTTTGTGTGATTGGCACAATGTTACATTCGTGAAATAATTCTCTTGAAGGTTTGGTGTAATCATGTTCGTCTAAAATTATTCTTGCTGCCCTTTTTTGCAGTTTTAGTAAACTATTTAATAGAAAGTTATTACAGTTTCCCCATATTGAACAACAATAATCTAAGTGACATCATATCTACATGTACATGCATCGCACGACTTTATATCTCCCGCGCCTGGAAGTATATCAAAAGCGATGGAACTAACATTTCAAAACAGAACTTCATATATGCAGCGTCATAACTTCATCTACAGCGGTCGTCTTCATATATAATAGTTCATCTTCAGCGATGAACGTTAAAATTTTAACGCAAGGCTTTACATTTCAAGCGCAATCCAATATAATATCTTCTGCGTGCGGCTCTCCAATTCAAACGCTTGGCTTTTCCTCTCCAACGCTAGACGTTAAATCTTCATCTCAAAAATATTATTTCTTGAGCGAAATATTTACATCTTCATCGTAGAGTTTACACCTTCAGCGCTATACTTTCGCTATATTCTCTTCTCCAGCGATAGATTTTACATCTTTGTCCCTAAGATAAACTTCTCAGTGTGTTGCATGAAAACACCAAATTCGGCATCTTTATGACACTCACAGGGTGTCGTTATACGAATATGATACATGTACATACAATAGCACACTGTAGTGGAATCATTTATTTTCGTGGGCGCCAATTTTCTTGGATTGAGGAAAACTTCCATTTTCGTTGATATTGATTATGTTGTTTTCTAAAAGTCTGCATTTAATCATACAGCAAATTTTCAATTCGTTGAATATTGGAATTCGTGGTTTCCTTATACCCACGAAATCAACGAAAATTGGTATCCAACAAATAATTATGAATCCACAGCATTTAATTAATTTATTTACATATCTTCCGATATCGATCTGTTTATACACCTGCTCAAAACACAAGCTGTCAAAGGAATTTTAACTGACTAATGTTTTTTTTTTTCTCTCTCTCTTTTTTTCGAAAATATGAATAACATGTACATGTAAACATATAGAGTAATTTGTATCAATTTCAAATCATTATTGACGTTAAATAAAAAAAAAATATATGCGATAAAATATAAATATTGTATAAGTGA
The DNA here is from genome assembly GCF_965363235.1 of Mytilus galloprovincialis. Taxonomy (NCBI): domain Eukaryota; kingdom Metazoa; phylum Mollusca; class Bivalvia; order Mytilida; family Mytilidae; genus Mytilus; species Mytilus galloprovincialis. The sequence continues at coordinate 14,131,473 of NC_134848.1, read as the reverse complement.
TGGAGCGTAGGTTCCTCTATTGATTGACAGCCACTACAAGCAAAATCCATTTCCGCCAAAGCAGCTGGAGAAAAAGTCTACAATATATTCCATAAATGGTAAGTGTTTTTTCTCCAATTAGAAGATAAAAAAGGTATCTCAACTCTCGTTCTTCAATATAAAGATAAAACAATAATTAACACATGTCACCTTTCCATATTTTTGGTTTTGAAATCTGTTTACTTTCGGTAAGGTTATATTCGAGTTTTTTGCTGATTGCTTTAAACATTAAGTTGAAGATAATAGATACAATTGCTTCTATTTTGTAGATGTTAGGAAAATTGCATTTAATATTAAGTTGTTTTGATAAAATTAAGAAAAAATGCTTTGAATTGAATTGTTTTACATTGTCATATCGGGGCCTTTTATAGCTGACTATGCGGTATGGGCTTTGCTCATTGTTGAAGGCCGTACGGTGACCTATAATGGTTAATGTCTGTGTCATTTTGGTCTCTTGTGGAAAGTTGTCTCATTGGCAATCATACCACATCTTCTTTTTTATATTTTGTATTGAGTTGTTAAAAATATGAAAAAAAGCTTTTTTATTGTGACAGTTTAAATTTTCCCCGTTAAAAAATAACATTTTTAATCGGCTGTCTCATTTCTCGCCATTTAAATGTAAGCAACTTTGGTTTTTTTTTTAATTGCTCTCATTCTTAATACAATGGCATGTTTACATCAAATATTTTCCACTGGACATTAAACAAACACCAATCGATGGATTCATCGCATATAAATATATATACGATGCAGACGTTCATAAAAACAAAATTTCTTCACTCGCAAGATATCGCTGCTTACGGACTGCTACCCCCGAGGAAAGCATTTGACAGAAGTCGTTTGATCGATATGGATCAGATTTATTATGTACGTTTCTAAAATTTCCGTTTTTGAAATACGTATACGAAGAAATTTAAATACTCATACCTTTAGGCAAAATTGACCTCAGATAGATTTTTTTTTTATAGATGACTATATGGTATGGACTTTTGAACGTTCTAAATTGATTACAAAAGGGATATCTATAATACTAAAATTACGAGGTCCAATTTGTCAGCCGTCATCACGTAAAAACGACGAATCAAAGAATTCAACTTTATATATAGCTAATATAGGACAATGGTGTAGATTGAAAATTACACCACTCAAGACCCTTTTGTTTTCCACGTAATTAATATTGTCAATAATTAACAAGTTCCGGATCGAATCCGATACCAATAGTATATTCACCTGTTACCTATTACCTTATCTGTACGTTTCGCATCTGACAGGCGCACCACCAAACGGTGTACTTTAGGATTTTGCTATATACACGGGTCATAATCACAGGGTTTACACTACTAAATTCAATCATTCTCAAATTGTTCCCTATTGTAGTATTTTAATCATTAAGACTTTCTAAGATAACAATACGAATATTGAAAATCTGGACTTAAAATAAGGCGTATAGGTACAGTTTTCAATTTGTTAGCGGGCATGACGTAAAAAAGCCAATAAAAGAATTCAACTTTATTTATAACTAATATAGAAAGACAGTGCTGTTGATTAAAAAATACTTCATTCCAGGACCTTTTGTTTTCCAAATAATTAATATTACCAATAATTAATAAGTTCCAGGTCGACGGGTTCAAACAGAAAGATTTTGAAAGCAGAGAAAACTGTGTATCTTATAACCGAGAAGACTTTATCAAATGACAATACCAATACTAAAATAAGGCTTACGCATAGTTATATACTTTAATTCAGTCACGGACCCGCGATATCACGGGTGTGTTCTAGTTCTTATTTATTAGTAGAGATCACCAAAAAACAAAACACCTATAAATAACAGATGTTAATGGTAAAATATAATGTGTACTGGTTTCTTAAAATAAAATATCTCTTATTATAAATACTATATATTATACGTTTGTAGTAGCTATATTCAATACACTGGTTTTCTTCTTATTTTGCCATAAACTCCGTACTTTAAACCAAATAAAATGACCTAGATATGCTAATTATACCATAAAACACATCGTTCCGAAGTAGGCTACCAAGACAAGACGCCTTGTTGATATTTTAATGTTTTATCTCACCTTCATCTTAATCGAATTTTTTAAGAAATGCATAAGAATTATTGTAAATAAAAGCAGTAAAACTGACAAAATAACCGTTATTGTCATCTTACAACTCTGTAATTGCATTGAATCACGTGGTTTGCATAATATAAGGAGATAGAAAGTGTCTAAGATAAGACGAAACACGGGAACTGACTTTCCGGAGATAAAATATCTACGGAAAAATCTTATTTATTTGATTAACGTGCGAATACACTGAACACGTACTCAGTTTGTGTGAAAGATTCGTATAATTGCTGTTTTTAAAAGTTATTTCTTGTAATTTCGAAGAGCTGAGTTCTATAATCCAGCAGAAAACAATCCAAGCTAAAATGAGGTGACCATTAGTTTTGACTGTGCGGGATGTACAGATACGCAGCCACTTTCTGTCAGAATGGGGCGTTATATACAACTGCCATCATACATGTTTATAAGGACCATGGCGCACTACGTGCACGGAAAATAATCATTGCAACATCTTTATTAGGCCCGTATATAGGTGTCTATTGCAAAGCAACATGTCTGAACTCTTTTATAATGGTATTTCAAAAAAATTGCATCCCCTCCCCCACCCCCTTGCGAATCATTTGCCTTAACTTCTTTTTCGATATATTGTAGTTATTTTAGATCTGAATATAAATGAAATATTTGTCAATAGACGTTTTTCAATCAATAAATCAATAACAAAACTTTATCATGTACAAAATGTAAAAAATGTCTTAATGTAAACTGTAATGTAAACTTAGGTTGTAAAAATGAGAGCCTCGGTTTCGTGTCAGATTATTTTTAACGTCTATTACCTGGAGCAATTCGTCAACAGTTATAACATGTATAAGTAAGACATCAGCAATTTTCCTCCTTTTTACATATGACAGGAAGACTTTGGAAACATTTAGACAATGTTTTGTTAATTTTGGGGGAACATTTACAGAATTTACCACTTAAAATATCTTAGGAATTCAAATTGAACTTTCACAAAATTATGACACTATCTATATTTACATCTCCCTCCGCATTTGGCAATCCTCGGTAGAATCCGCTACTCTCCGGCCTTCTATCCCTCGGCTGTAATACGGTATGTGATATATATGTGTCTACGCCTTACGTTTCTTCGCCAGAAGATGAACGGTTTACTGCTAGTGATTAATATTTTTAATACTTTATTCCCCTTCTTTACAGGAGATCAGTAATGGAAACCTACGTATTAGGGACGAGGTTAGATGAGGGTACGGAATCGGCCGAGTTGAGACGACTGCTCCCTCCGATGTTGTATTTGTATTAATACATTGAAAATAATAACACTGACATCCATGCACAGACTGTTTATTTGGTGTCGTACTATAGGGTTATTGCATGAATATTGGGGAATATTGTCCCGAGTAGAATTTTATATTGCACGAGCTTGCGAGTGCAATATATGTGCTACGAGGGACAATATTCCCCAATATTCATGCAATAACCCTTTTATTGTATAGCAATATAATATTTAAAAGTAAAAATTGGTTTAAACTAAGAATTTGTCGTTGATGACGTCATGAATTTTGAAGATTTATTGCACTAGTGCAATATTAGAATTTATTGCACGCTAACTTTTGGTTACTTTCTGTGGGAAATATTATATTGCTATACAATAAATTCATTTATTGTTCATACTTATGCAATATTTAATTTTCCTCCGCATTCGGCAATCCTCGGTAGAATCCGCTAATCTCTTTCTAAGATGAGGGTACGGAATCGGCCGAGTTGATACGAATGCTCCCTACGATGGTGTATTTGTATTAGTACTTTGAAAAGAATAGCACTGACATCCATGCACTGACTGTTTATTTGGTGACGTACATTCATTTATTATTCATACTTCTGCAAAAAAAAGGTGATTTTCATAATTTCATTGTCAACTCTTAAACAATTTACATCATGGTTTCCAATTATTGTTCTAGGACACCAGCTGCGAGAAATAATGTTTCGATATGCCCCTTGTGTTGCGTCAAATTCATTTTTCAACATGCCCCTTGCGGTGCGGCAAATTAATTTTTGTTATTTTGTAATATTATATTACATAATAATCAACATGTAGGAAATTAATATAATTCGGGTTATCTTCAACTGAGAAAACACATTGATAGTTTGAGCATTATTTGACAATAAATTCTGAACTAATAGGCTACAATAATTTGAAAATGTTAAAATAGTAATTTTTATGCGCCAATATTATACCGCTTATCGTAAACATAGTAAATATAGAGTCAAGTTAATTGAGCAACTTTCTGTATTCGAGATAAACAGTTTTATTGCAGATTTATGCGATCAAATATCAACATAAAACATACTAGTAATAAAACAATCGCAGACATGTAATGCAATTGAGAATGAAAACAGGGAATGTGTCAAAGAGTGAACACCCAACAAAAGTCCAGAAAACAGCCGAAGGCCACCAATGCGTCTTCAACACAGCGAGAAAATTGCGCACCCGGAGTTGGGCTTCAGCTAACCCCTTAAAAATGTATACTAGATTAGCGGAAAATTGTACGTCACACTTAACTCTGAAACACACACGAACCAATATTTAAATAGCATATAAGACTAACAAAGACGAGAGGCAGACACAACAACGCGCAAACTAAATGTAAACATACTGGCCTTTGTTAGTCTTGTATTATTTTAACTTTTAGTTTCTTGTGTACAATTTGGAGTTTAGTATGGCGTTCATTATCACTGAACTAGTATATATAATTGTTTAGGGGCCAGCTGAAGGACGCCTCCGTGTGCGGGAATTTCTCGCTGCATTGAAGACCTGTTGGTGACCTTTTGCTGTTGTCTACTCTGTGGTCGGGCTGTTGTCTCTTTGGCACATTCCCCATTTCCATTCTCAATTTTATACTAGTTAAAATCATAAAATCTCAAAATATTTGTTTAGGTTAATCTGGACTGCCCATGAAAGTCTCAAAAAAATTCCAATGGGTTCTATTTATGATACAATCATAGAGTCTTACATTATTGAAATATAGTTACAAGAACAAGAAACATGACTTTGCTAAGTTTAAAACTAATTCTATTAAAATCATATTTGACGACGAAATTGACTAGAACATTTCAAACAGTAACAGGCTATAAATTTTCAATAAAAATCGTTGCTTTTCTTTTTTGACAGAAAATTTCTAAGCATCCGATTTATAAATTTTTTGTTGGGCTTTAAATCTTTTTTTGCGATAGTTGGATCAATCCTACACATTCTTTACAGTTTTTAATGTTGATTGATTGATTGATTGATTGATTGATTGATTGATTGATTGTTTCGAAACGTCCCGATTAACAATTAAAATGAATTTAGAAATAAGTTTCAGAAACATACATGGGTTATTCCGACATATATTGTTATGTACATTTCACACCCTGAAACGTATTCTTCACACAATAAATTTATACGACCTTATACCTTTGATCCGTGAATACAAGAGGGTTATCCAAAATGATAAATATAAGAAAGGTTATCCAAAATTTGTAAGTATGTAAGAGTCTTTGAAGTTTAATTAAATTTGTTAATACTGAAATCTTATCAAATGAAGGCAATACCCTGAGAATGTGTTATCGGACTACTTTTAAGGTTCTGTGATAAGTAATCGATGAAGTATTTTTACAATACTATCAATGATCTCAATAAAAGTAAGAGGAAGGATACTTGAAGAATTTTAATTATTTGTTTGGGAAAAGTTTACTGAAGGTATGTTTCTTTTATTATTATTTTTTTAAGAACTCTAGATTATATTTTGTTTTCTTCTTCGGAATTAGTTTTTTAATAGGAGGAACAAGGAGGAAAGGATATAAAATACTTAAAGAATTTCAATAATTTATTTCGGAAAATTGACGAAAGATATGTTGTTTTAATTTTATATTATTTTGAGAATTCTCTATTTTTAAGCATATTTCGTTTTCTTCTTCGGAATTAGTCTTTTGTTTAGTAAATTACTGTAAGAGGAAAGGATCCTTGAAGAATTTTAATTATTTAGTTAACGAAAAGTTTATTTCTTTTATTTTATATACAAGAACTTTGTTTACGTTCAAAAAACTTTTTTTTTCAGTATTTGCTTTTCTGCCCTTTCTGTGAAGTTAACTAAATGTATGTTTCTTTAATTTTATCATTTTTGTTAACTACGTTTTCAAGATTTGTTTTTCTTTTTCGTAATTGGTTTAAATGTTTTTAATTGTTAAACATCATAAAGTTGATAGAATAAGCTGATATTTCCTTCAACTAAGGATGTGTTTGGATATACGCCTGAGGCGTCCTATGGTTACCCATAGGTACCTATGGTTTGATATTTTGTGTATAAAATATCAAACCATAGGTACCTATGGGTAACCATAGGCCGCCTCAGGCGTATATCCAAACACCTGAGGCGTCCTATGGTTACCCATAGGTACCTATGGTTTGATATTTTGTGTATAAAATATCAAACCATAGGTACCTATGGGTAACCATAGGCCGCCTCAGGCGTATATCCAAACACCCCCCTTATATCATGATAGAGTAAAATTTAGAGTAAAACAAAATCAATTAATGATTTATTTTTACAATTCTGCATAAGGGTATGTCGAAAATTGTAATTTTTCTTATTCGATGTCACTGCATTACTGTTGAAGACAATTCTTGTAAAAAGTAGATTCGGAAAACAATCTTTGTAAAAAAAGCGTTAGTTTTCTCGTTTGAATTGTTTTGCATTGTCATTTCGGGGCCTGTTATAGCTGACTATGCGGTATGGCCTTTGCTCATTGTTGAAGGCCGTACGTAACGGTGACCTATAGTTGTTAATTTCTGTGTCATTTTTGTCTCTTGTGGAGAGTTGTCTCATTGGCAATCATACCACATCTTCTTTTTTATATTGAAAGATATTTTTGTGTTTTTTTGTTTGGATGTAAATGAAAACACAATATAAGACTTACAAAAGAAGCAAGGAAAATTTCTTGTATAGCTGTTCTTCGTCAAAGATTGTCTACCAGATATTTAATGGGTCAAAAACGACCTGCGACCTCTGGGCTTTTTAGAGGCGACTTCCGACCTGAGGGCCTTCTAAAAACAACCTGCGACCTGTAAAATTTGAAAAAAAACGACCTCCGGCCGACTTCCGTTTTCTGTGTTGGGAAAAACGATCTGCGACCTGAACATTTCACTTAAAAACGACCTCTCGACGAATTTAAAAGCGACCTTGCGACCTGAGGGGTACCCTGTGGGAGCCTCATTTAATGATACACTTATAATACAAATACCTTGAAGCAGAAATAGGACATCTGCTATGTCATCGACTTTAGAGGCATTCTTTCTAAATGTTTACCGGGGCTTTATTGTTCTTTAATGTAAAAAAAGCATCGCGATTTCTATAGCTAATATAAGGATAAGGAGATGTGGTTTGATTGTTGGTTCATTGTCAATGAAACAACTGTTCGTCAGAATCCAAATGACATTGAAGTAAGTTTTTGAAAGGTTCTGCTTTGTGTTTTTCCTGCTTTTGATGCTGTTCTTTAATATGTTTGATTAAAAAAAAAAAGTCCAAATTTTGAGTTTAAAAGTGGAAATTTCGACTTTTCAAAAAGTCGAAATTTCAAGATTTTAGACAGTCAAAATTTCAAGCGTAAGTCAAAATTTAGAGATTTGAAAAGTCAAAAATTCAAGTTTTAGTTAAAATTTAGAGATTTGAAAATGAAATGTCAAAATATCGACTTTGAAAAAAAAGTTCACTGCTAATTTTATATATATGTCCCTAATACGCTTCCGTAATTACGCGATGGGATATTTTTACAAATTTTTCACCAAAATTCAAGGAAACTAATCTCTCGAAGAAATATTCCATACTGATTATTTAACACCAGTTTGTTTTTGATTAATGAGTTTGAATGTACCTCTGATAGCTTTTGCACTTCTTATATAAACGATAGAGATACAAATTTTGTCTTGTTATAGGACATCTATGAACCCTATCAAAGAGGTATTGCAATAGTTCTTATCTTGTACAGAGCGGATTTCATATGTCTACCATTCGATGAGATTTTATCCATGTTCGATGGCATTCAATATCATAAATACTAGGCGTAATCCATCTTCTGATTTAACGTAATGTCACAAAGAATAAGACTTGTACAACGAGTATCTTTGTTGACTCCAAATACATAAAATTGAGAATAGAATTGGGGAATATGTCAAAGAGACAACGACCCGACCATAGAGCAGAAAACAGCCGAAGGTCACCAATGTGTCTTCAATGCAGCGAGAAACTCCCGCATCCGGAGGTGTCCTTCAGCTGGTCCCTAAACACATATGTATTCTAGTTCAGTGATAATGGACGGCATACTAAACTCCGAATTATACACAAAAACTAAAAATTTAAGTAGAATATCATAAAAGACTAACAAAGACCAAGGGCTCCTGACTTGGGACAGGCGCAAAATTGCAGCGGGGTTTAACATGTGTTATGAGATCTCAGCCCTCTCCGTATACCTTTAGCCAATGTAGAAAAAAACAAACGCACAACAATACGCACAGGAAAACTCAGTTTAAGAAAAGTCCGAATCTGATGTCAGAATATGAAACAAAAAAAAAAACAAAAAAAAAAATGACAATAATAAGCAGTTACTGACATGCCAGCTCCAGACCTCGATTAAACTGATTGAAAGATTATGTCTTCTTCATATGAATATCAGGTACAATCCCTCTTGTTAGGGGTTTAGTATTATACCATCATGAAATATATGAGAAGAACATAACCCGTGTCATGCCAACAACTGGTTTTAGAATAAATGTGTTTAATTCCGATGCAAAGACATTATAAGTAAATCTATATTAAAACCAAAATATGCAATCTTTAATGACCTGACAACAGTATCGTAACTATATTCCTTCTTACTACAAATGTAAGTCTGTTTAAAGGTTCTGTTAGCTTTTGAGGTGAATACTGACATTTTCGTGCTTTGTAAAGAATATTGCCATAAAAACCCTGGTGTAATAACAGTTTGCATTACTTACTTCAGAAGGTACTGTAAACCTATATATTTTCGATTTATATCCGAAACTTTCGCGATTAGAAAAATAACGCGAATATGTTAAACTTGGATCCTTCCTTGTTAAACCTCATCAAGTAAATTTGAAAATCGCGAAATTAAACAGCCGCGAAGTGCACTGGAAATGGTAAAACGCGAAATGAAGTGTTCGCGACAATTACATTGATGTAAATTGAAGCCTGTTAGAATGCTACTGGTTTATAGTATTAGATAAATACTAGTATATAGAAACATGTTATTGAAACACTCTTAAAGCTGGGGTCACACATTCACGATTTTAATTGCCGTCCTTGATAGGACCATTCCCGATTAAAATTTGTCAAAAGTCTGAACAAGATCCTGTGAATCGTTCATGGATATTCAAACTTTTATTAAAATTTAAAAGAAAAAATTGAATCATGACAACAATCAGATATTGTTCAGGAAGCGTAGATATTCAACCGTTTACAAGCGAATTTGTACCAATAATCCCATTCTCAATCCGCCTCTAACCCGATTTGTATATTTCGCAAGGTAAAATTCAACCGTGTCTGCCACGACTGCGTCCCGATTCTACCGAATTTAATCCGACAGAGATCAGACAGTGACCAGACGGTGAACCAACACTGACGGAAGTTATCTGTTCGAAAACTGTCGGCATACTCAAGATGATGGAACATAATCCTATCACGGTCCGCTCTATCGTATTGCAAACGGCTTTATCGGGTCTCAGTCGTATTGTATTCTGTAATTGTCAGCACTCTGACATGGGTATCATTGACACATTTCGTATTAATAACGGGACTGTTCCGGAACGGCTTCGACAAAGACGGTTCGCAATCGACAAGATCTGGATGCAATCTTGCATGACTCAATCGGCAGAAAAAAACAGCAATAAAAAAATGTTCCAGATCTTTCCCGTCTCCACCGGACACCGTCCAGAAAACATTGAACACGGTTAGGATTTTAATCCAATACATCAGAATCTGTCACGACATGGTCACGCTTGTGATCCGAATAGACAAAATCAGCTGAGTTTCCCCGAATGTTACGGAAAGCACCTCACTGTCGAGGTGCTTCGCCGAACTATCCGAACAATTCCCGACCCGTAGGAATCTGTTACGAACCTAAACGACTGCGTTCAGACAATGATAGGACATTCCAGATAAATGAGGATAGTGATCCAAGTTTTTCACTGTTCATGTCTTATGGCTGTCTGATCTCAAACGGGAGCAATAATCGGCAATGTGTGAACCTCGCATTAGGGAAGACCATTTAATTTAACTTAAATTCAGTTAAGGAGGATTTTGAAAGTGAAATTCTGACCTTGTAAGACAAAAAATAAATAACACAAAATGAACATGAATATTCTGCAACACGAAATGCAGGAAACAATTATGAACAAGAGTCAAAATGACAGTAAACCGGATTCTTTAACATTTATTTGTGTTCTGGCATTTATCAATATTACAAGGACCAAAACTCCTAATAGGTAAAATTTATGATTATCAATATCAAACTTGACTTCCATGTTGTCAACAATAACAACATAACTAGATAGAAAATGACCCTCTAGCAGGACAAACAACCGTAACTCCTGAACGGTAAAAGTCAAAATCGTCATTATTGAACTTGACCTCCATTTTGTTGTCAGTAACAACATATTAAAATTTTAAAAGGTTTGGTTGAACGGTTCATGAGTAAATGCACGGACACAACATTTTTTAAACTTTCAAGAACCGTAACTCCTGAACAGTAAAAGTCAAAATCGTCATTATTGAACTTGACCTCCATTTTGTTGTCAGTAACAACATATTAAAATTTTAAAAGGTTTGATTGAACGCTTCATGAGTAAATGCACGGACAACATTTGGTTGCCGCCCGGTCGCCCGGCCGCCCGCCGTACATCCCCAAATCAATAACCGACATTTTTGACACAAAAATCCGGTTAACAAAAGTGCAAATCACTTTTTGCGCGGCAAAGACTTTGAAAATGATAAGCATCCGTAGCAACAAATAAAAATCAACTGAAAATCAATCTGAAAAGAATTCTCTTAGTCCCTACATATTATCAAATGATTATTCTCACAAGGGGAAGGGGTGGGGGGGGGGGGGGGCTGGCTGACATAAAAAGGGGGGCTCCAGTTATGCTTCAGTGATTCCTTATATGAACAAACAAAATTTTTCAACGAAAGGTTTGGGGGCGCCACCCTGGGTCCGCCTATGCCTCTAAACAAATAAAGAACATATAGGTTAAAGAAATAGTCTAGTATGTGCATTTAAGGATGTACTTAGGTGAGGTTTTGGAATTCGTGTCAAATGTTCGGACTCCTTGGTGTTTTGCCATACATTACAAAGTAAAATATTTTGCCCCATAACACCCATTTATTTTTTCACATAAGACTTAATAGCACATGAAAGGTCATTTACCAAAATTTTAAAGGATTCTTGATTTTCTTTCTTTTGTTTTGAGATCCAAATAATACCAATGCAAATATAAGGTAAAAGTCAGAGTCAGCCTTTTCAGCATATTTTAAATCTCAAATATCTCGAAAAGGAGGTCCATGACCTATCAATATTTTTAGCTTATTTTTTTCCTTAAAGAATGCTCTATCAGATTACAGTATCAATTTTAAATTCTTAATTTATTAATTTTCACCTAACCTCACCTTAGTACATCCTTAATAGATATATAGATAGATAGGCGTAATACCACCAAATCATGGTAGGTCACATCCGGTTGTATCGGTATACGAAAATAGGTCGAAAAGAAAATATTCCTTGAATTTGACAGTTGAAGGTAAATAGTCCAACATTTTATTGCAGTAAAACGCTTCTGGGTCATAATCATAGGTGTTAGGTATTTCAAAGCACCATTACTTTTTTTATTTCGGGTTTATATCGAATATTTTGGAAACTTGGGGTTACATGGTTACTAAAGCTTGTACACAGGTTCACTTAATGATAAAGGGGGAAATTTGATTGGTTAACTTCCAGTGATGGTTATTTTCTTATACATTGTATGCAATGAATTGTTATGTGATTTTTTTTTTCTATAATACTGTACAGGATAAAACTTTACTCATGCCAAGTATTTCTTTATTTGAAACAAAGATAATTTCTGCACAATTGTTTGAAAAGTGCAAATTTAACAAAGACTAATAGGGGGAAATCAATGGTGGTATTACACGTAAAGGAAGATGTGGTAATGTGTGCCAATTATCCAATTATCCATCATAATTAATTAATTATTCCATCATCATTAAGTCATAATTAATAAAAGTAAACACTATTATAAGTCAGTGTACGGTCTTCAACACGGAGCCTTGACTCACACCGAACAGTAAGCTATAAAGGGTCCCAACAAATTACTAGTAACATGAATAACATTGAATACATTGGCGGATCCAGGGGGTGGGGGTCCAGGGGTTGGAACCCCCCTTTTTTGGCCGCTCAATGCATTTGAATGGGGACATATAGTTTGAACCCCCTCCTTTTAGTCCTGGGTTGGGAACCCCCTTTTTAAAATGGCTTGATCCGCCCCTGGGACATAGAATTTGTCTATATTTTTATACCAAGCGTTTTCAACCCAGGTGTAAAATGTTAAAAGAAATGTAATGCATATGTGACCGTGACATTAAACATATTAAGTTCGATACTTGAGGGAAACTCAAAAACTTCTGTACCTCAAAGCAGACATTAAAAACATCGTGATTCGTATATGTATCAAGGTCATTTTGACTTGAAAAAGCAAACACGTTATAGAAAACCTTCCGATTATAATACGGAAAAAATAAAAAGTAAACAGTCAGATAGATAGATGCGTGCTCAAATTCTTTTAGAATTATTTTACATAATTTTATACCGCGAAACTCACAGACATGTTTATTTCTATCTTACACGCTGCACAGCATATTGCTGACTTAAAAAATGCAATTTCAATTTTACAGTAGGAAATGTATATTAATTTAAAAAATGTTGAGACAGAAGTCTTTTAAATAGTATATAGTTTGTCTGATTTGTTTCCCTCCAGGAGTTTTAAGTAGTGGAAATTGAAATTAAATAATGACTGTGTTTTCAGACTAGAATTACAATCTTAGCAGTTTGCTACCTTCAAAAGGAAATTGAGAACACGGCTGTGCATTAGAATTAAACTTGAAATCACACTGTTCAAGAAAAGATAGCACTAGTGCTGATAATTGGAAAACTATTTCCATCGTTTGTAGACATAAACAAGACATTATTCCATTTACAGTTGTAGAAAATAGGTCGGTGGAAATTGAAAACGTGTTGTATTTGTCATTTTTAAAATATTCATGATTTTAATTAGTATTCCTTCAACTTTAGTGTTCGTTTATATACTATCCTTTTACTGCATTTAAAACAAATGAGACTTCGAATGAAAACGGAAACAACAGCTTGTAGAACTGACAAAATTGAGTTTTCATAAGGTTTCTGGTCACTTCATTTGAACGAGATAAAACCGTTTGCTTATCCCTCAATTGTGTCATTTCTACGCACTATTTTTACATCGCGATGACCTTGAGGTCATTTCGATGTATTGATATCGCCTAGATTTCCATTATAGAAATTAGTTTTGGGTTTGTAACCGATCTATAAACATGATACATACGCGTACATAAACGAGTGCAAAATAACATTCCTTATCGTTTGATATAAATACATCTCTTCAATGAATACTGATATTTGTTTACAACATAAATTAATTATGTAGTTAGATATATTTATATATATATACTAGTCAACAAAAGAAACGATACAAGACTTTTTTTCAAATTAAAGATAAAGTTTTCCATTCATTGGACCAATATTGAAGGTAGTAATACTTAAACATTATGGAAATATAAATCCGTTAAAAAATTTTTTTTTTTTTTTGCTTTCGTGACGTTTTTTCGCGATTTTTTTTTTTTTTTTACAAAATTTACATAAAACGACAATTTTAAAAACAGAAGTTCCAACTCATGATGCCAACCGCTCATTTAAAGGTAAAGACAGTGTTTGCCATCAATTTGTTTTTAAAAATCATACAGTTTCTTTGTTTATTTGCTAAGCAAAGTTCGGTCTCACGAGAAATCGTTCAAAATGTATACATTATCAACTGATTTACCATAGACAGTATGTGTAAAGTGATATTCAAAAAGCGGTAACAATCTCAAAACTAATCCAAAAGGTTCCAAATTTACTGTGTGTTGTTTTTATATCTAAAGCATTGATTTGAGACGAAAATAAAATTTTTTTTTTTTCATTTTTTGAGATTTCAAAAAACACATTTTTTTCCAAAAATTTGAAAAAAAAATTATTCAACCCATTAGTTACAATTTGAAAATAACTTGATTAGCTTATTGAATAATTTTAAACACATTTGAAATTTTGTTTAGTGCTTAGAAAATTATGTGTCGATTTTTTATTAAACTTTCCGCAAAACTAATTTGCACCCTATGATCATTTACACGGAATTTAGATACTTTCCAACCTGTTTTGATTTTCATTATCATAATTATGTGCATACATTGCAAATGAAAACGTTTTAAAATAGTGTATCTCATTTTGTTTTATATTTAACACTTTTTGATAAATTGTATTTCAAAGTCGTGTATCGTTTCTTTTGTTGACTAGTATTATAAGTAAAAAATTTGTAAGGGTTCCGCGGAACACAGTGTCTCGCCTATTTTTGCTGTAAATCACAGGCTCAACAACAATGAGGAAAAAAATCAATAAAAATATTCCTCTTGTTACTATTTTATGATTGTAAGAAAATCTAAGTCCATTTGAAAGTAAATTACAGAAAAAAACAGAGTAATCTTTTTACAAACTTTACTTCTGGATACAATCTTATGATCATAAATAAGGTTATTTCCAAGTTTGGTACAAACCCAGGATAGTATAAGAAAGTTATTTAAATTTTAAAAACTTTAACCACAGAGTGAATGTAATGGTTCCCTGCAGAAAAAACTAAGTCCATTTATAAGTAAAATACGGAAAAAATTGAATTTTATTTTTACAAAATTTTCTTCTGGATACTATCTTATGATCATAAACAAGCTTCTGTCCAAGTTTGGTACAAACCCAGGATAGTTAAAGAAAGTTATTAAAATTCTAAAAACTTTAACCACAGAGTGAATGTAATGTTTCCCCGCAGAAAAAACTAAGTCCATTTATAAGTAAAATACGGAAAAAATGGAATTTTATTTTTACAAAATTTACTTCTGGATATTATCTTATGATCATAAACAAGCTTCTGTCCAAGTTTGGTACAAACCCAGGATAGTTTGAGAAAGTTATTAAAATTCTAAAAACTTTAACCACAGAGTGAATGTTTTGTTTCCCCGAATAAAAAACTAAGTCCATTTATAGTAAAATACGGAAAAAATGGAATTTTATTTTTACAAAATTTACTTCTGGATACTATCTTATGATCATAAACAAGCTTCTGTCAAAGTTTGGTAGAAATCCAGTATAGTTTAAGAAAGTTATTAAAATTTCAAAAACTTTAACCACAGAGTGAATATTTGTTGACGCCGCCGACGACGCCGACGACGACGGAATGTAGGATCGCTTAGTCTCGCTTTTTCGACTAAAGTCGAAGGCTCGACAAAAATCATTAATAACACCAATGCACCGGTACCGAACAATTGTATTAAAGCATGCGGAAGAATATCTCAAAGAACGTTTTGCGACAATACCGGCAAGGACTGGTAATTCTGTTATTGTTTTGTGGGAAAATATGAATGACTACTCGTATCCACATGATCCAATCTTTTAGAAAAATCGAACGTTTACATAAAAGTGTCCACCATTCACTTGCATCGCACTATTATTAGAATATAGTAGAATAGAATGATAAATAAAAATGGATGGAAATCATATATACATTTAACTGTTATTTTAATATGATATAAAACAAGAAATCAGTGTATACTGATTTGTATCACTACAATATATTAGTTATTACGGCGAAGTTGAATTTCCTGTCATTTATTCATCATCCACGCACGAACTTGTCTCAGAAAAAAAAATATCTCTGTACATTAACCGCAGTTTCACATAAAGAGATCTGTGATTTTTTTCTGAGACAAGTGCTCAAGACCATCCACAAGAACTTGTGGTCATCCGATGTTCAGTACTTCAGTACTTTGATTAATGGTTCTTATAAATGTCAAGCGTATCTTACAAACGTAAGCTATGTTAAATTGTATCTATTGATGGTCAATTGTTTATCAATCTAATTAAAAACCGATCTCTCATCGCTCCTGTTTATGATATGTCGCGTGGGAGATCTAACGAAACCCGCTTTGAGGTCACATGTGGTCTTTTGGTTGCCACAAGTTCATACCAAGTACTTGAAAACTGGCATAGCAGGTCATAATTTATCGGCATTTAGGAGAGATAACCAAGCCTAAGATTAGAATAACGTGTACTTTCTTTTCAACTACTAGTATTACCTGGCATTGAAATATCGGTCGAGCGTACCGGTTGAAATGTCAAATTTCCAATTGATATACTAGTACTAGTGATATGTGTCCATCTATCCAGAAAGTTAACCAAGATGTGGAATTCTTTCCCTTAAAGGTATCGTAAGAGCCGTCAAATTCGTCACGTCTGAGACTTTCCAGTCTTTTACAACCACTCGCTCAGAATCTTTTCTCACATTTTAAAACTCGTGTAATATTTAAATTGAAACACTCCAAAGTGACATTGGAACATCTAGTGATAAATCATATAGTAGATAAATTTTATAAATTCGATTGTGAAAGGCCATAGTGTATTTCATTATTAAATTAATCAAGATATATTTGATCCATTTAAACCATCCTCAATTCATCAAATACTGAAACATTTGAATATAACATATATTCCTTTTCAAGTTATCGATTTGTTAAATTAAGGAAAAAGTACATTCGAAAGCAACAATAAGTTTAGAGATGACTGGACTATTCTGTCACTTTATATGTATTATACATAAAAACAGAAGATGTGGTTTGATTGCCAATGAGGCAACTCTCAACAAGAGACAAAATGAAACAGAAATTAACAACTATAATAGATCATTGTACGGCCTTCAACATTGAGCAAAACCCATATCGCATAGTCGGCTATAAAAGGCCCCGAGAAACTAACGGCCTTATTTATGTACAAAAAGTGATCGAAAAACAAATATGTAACACATAAACAAACGACAAACATTGAATTACAGGCACTGAACAGAATGTGGCGAGGTATTATAACTTATAATTTATAAGTTCTTGTTGTGTTTCGACTGATAAACTGAATGCATTTTTATTTCCATGAAAGAGTACTTTGACAAATTGGATACCTAGTTTCTTTGACAACCAGCTGATCTCGGTTTGTGCTCGACCATGTTCTCTGTGAATAAAAACAACACGACAAACTGCAAAAAAAAAAACCCCAAAAAATCCAACAACAATCAAACGAAACATTTTAAACAAAATGCTACTCTACCAGGACACACTATTCTGACTCCGAGCCAACCGGTCTTTGATCATACTCAAAAATACTGTGTAGCGGATATGCAGCAAATACCAATTCGCAAGTTTTTTTTTAATTTGATCTAATCGGGATTTATCTAAAGCAACCCCATTCCACTCTCGGGGGCGAGCATTCTACCACGAGACCACTAAGTCGGTTCAGATTGAAGTCAATACGAGTAGGTACATTTTCCAAAAAGCTTTCGGATTGATTGGTCGTTATTTTGACTTTGATTCTATTTTATCAGAATAGAACATAATGGGCAGAAGAAAAAGCATACAAGATAAAGAGAACAATAGAACATTAAATTAATATTAAAAATATAAAGAAAACCAAAACCAAACCGGCTTAAATGAATTGTATCGTATATAGGATTGACGGCAGAGGCGGATCCATAAATTTACATAAGTGGGGCCCACTGACTGACCTAAGAGGGGGCCCGCTCCAGTCACGCTTCAACGATTCCCTATATAAGCAACCAAATTTTTTCCCAAAAAGGGGGGCCCGGGCCCCATCCCCCTAAATCCGCCTCTGATTGACGAACCTCCATCCTGACCCCCATCATATAATATGACCAATACCGGCATATTGTTAAACACAATAATTACAGAAACTTATTTTCAATTATGTAAGGGTTTTTTAGTCGTTACAAATGCATAAAAACACCTGCAAGTCTGTCAGGCAGCTGGTACTTTGATAGATTTTACAGAAAATAAAAACGATTTTGATGATGTATTGTTAATCTATCATTTATGTATAAAATAACAAAATGATGTATGGTTGTTAATGATGTAACTATCTGTAACCTTCCAAATGACTTAGAAATGATAACACCCGGTCTTCAACAATGAGCAAATCTCACACAAAATTATTCTATAAAATAAGGAATTGATGTTTGGTTGTCACTCAAATAACTACCCATGACCGTTCAAAATGACCGGTGTTATGACGTAGAAATTATTCAAGGTCACTGCCCGGCCTTCAACAATGAAAAAATAGTATTCCGAATAGCCAGCTTTAAAAGAGAACTACGAAACCCTGTAAAATGCTGGACGTTCGATCGACAGCACTGAACTTTTGATCTGCAGCGCTGGACTTTTAAAACTCTAAAGCGCTGGACTTTTTTGAATTAATTTCTCTTATTTTTTCACATTTTCTGACCGGTGTGAGAGAAATATTTCTCATCACTAGTGAACTTTCTGTTCTCAGCAAATCATTGGTTGAAATTAAATTATGACGTTTTTAATTGTGTAGCCGACTATACAGAATTGATTTCACTCATTGTTGACGGTCGTACGGTAGCTTTTAATTGCTTACTACGCATATCATAGATAGGCGCGGCCAGCTGTCTAAACGTGATTCTGTACATGTGTTTTCGCTGAAATGTTAACTTCCATGTTTGACCTAAATTTAAGAAAATCGTGACCATATTTCAATGAAGCTTCTTTTCCTTTTTCCATTGATAAAAAACAAAGCCATGTGTTATGCCCTTAACCGAAATCGACCAAACGTGTTGACTGAGCACCCTACTTTTTATTGTGATTCAAAATTCAACTTTTAAAAAAATTGTATCATCTTTTTATTTCAGTTAATTATTCTGATGTATACTACGATATATGTTTCTACTATTGAAGTGCATATGTTGACTGTAAGCTGTTGTATAGAATTGACTTCACAGCACGGTGGAGCTCGGAATATCATGTTTTTGATATGAGGGTCTTGGTGAGAGTTTTTTTTTTTTTTTATCTCTGTTCTTTATTTTTAGGTCGTTTTCTCTTTTTGTTACACTTTTTGCTTATTATTCTCTAACTTTTACTTTTTTGGTAGCCTCCGTCCCCCCTCCCCCATCCCTCCTCCTGAGCCCTTGGTCATTAATCTGTATTCCTAAATTTCTCATTTTTTTTTATCTCTTTTCTGTAAATTTCACCCTGAACCACTAAAAAGACTTTATGTAAAACTGAAATAAAATTTACAAATTATGTACATAAATAATTAAGTTTAATTCAACTCCGGTTTTTACTTGTTGTTTTGACTGACCAGAGGACGCGCATACCATTGTACATGTAGCAACCCAACAACTTCAATGTATCTCCGTAATACGAATATCTTATTTCATGTACATTTCAGTTTTTGTTTATTCCTTTTTCGGCTATATCAGCTCTTCTAAGTTTATATTAGATTTTTAAAATCAAAACATTTTTGAATCTTTCAATCTGAACAAATCTCTAATTTAACAAATTCGGATGCATTTCAATCACAAAAGGATTTACCATACTTTTATTTAACTGAAAATCATTTCACTTACCACGTAAATCAACGAAACAAAAGCCGGTATTTATTAAAACTAATAATAATTTTATATATTTGAATTTTTTCATCGTAAAAATGACAAGTTTTAATTCACATAAGAAAATTTATTGAAGGGTCAATTAATATGCAACACTCTATAAAGTTTTATTGTTAAAATAAATTGAATTGAAAGACCACGATTTTTATGACGTCACGAAAATGCTAGTTCTTTATCTTCACAATATTTATCCTTTTAAACATTATAGATCGTATATGCAACACTCTATGTAATTTTTTGTTTTGTTTAAAACAAATTGAATTGAAAGACAACGATTTTTATGACGTCATCGGAAAGTGCGATCTTTGCCGTCTTCACAATATTTATCCCTTTTAATATTATAGATCGTAAGAAAATGCATTTTCCTTATTAACACTTTAATATGTTATCTTATGATTTTATTGAAGCTATCGATCAAGTATTATTAGCGACACGCGTAGTCTAGCATTTATGATTGATGGGTCCTTTACGCTAAAAGCCAGTCAGATAAATAGCCTCGCTTTGATAGTTTTAAGAGGATCTGATTTGGGTCCTTTAATTCTTTATACCTTTAATTTAAAGCCATTTTTCTCTATTCTTAATAAATTTTGCCTGTTCTTCTTTATTCATCATATTTCAGCACCTCATTTTTCTCTATTCATTATTTTTTGCCTGTTTTTTTTTTAATTATTTATGTTTGAAGCCCTTTACTCAGCACTTTTGACCCTTATTCTCTATTCCTTAACCCCATCCTGACCCTCTTAGAAGAATATCGAACATTGAAAGTACTCGTATTTGCTATGTTTTCAATTTATCTTCAGGTCTTTAATGTTCTTAGTATATAGTAGGTGGTTTTGACTCTTTACTAATGAATTTGACCCAGAATTAATTACATGTTACAGTAGTTGACTTGTTAATGCAGTTAGAATACGAACTGTAACTCTGAGTTTCCTTCGCTATTGCAGTAGAAAAAATAAAGGTTAAGGTGAATTACATGTATGAAAGCCTTTCAATATTCTAACCCATTGGTATTGAGATAAATATGCCGTGTTATCGTGATTAAAAATAACATGGTCACTAAGTTATTGAGAGAGGCTTACCATCGAATTATATAGTTCGAGTAAAAGTTTGAATTAAAATGTCATGTTAAAAATGTTCCGATTCATAGTTGGAATCAAAATTATATTTCAAGTTTGAGTTCGAGTAAACTTTCGAGTTATTCTTTGATAGTAGACTTCGAGCTACTAGTGAAGCCGTATACTTAAATACAATTCCCCATAACACGACAGAAACATCAGATCTGGTGTTAGCGCTTCTGTGTTTGCGCAGATATACAAATAAGTAGATGTGATATAATTGTCAAGAGAGCAACTGGTTAACCAAATGACCATAGGACGAGTATGTTCAGAAAAATAGGCCACTGTAAGGTCTGATACAATGAGTAAAATCAAACTTCAACTCAAAAGCGAAATAAAAAACGGAACAGACTATACTCGAACTATAGGTCGATGCGTAGCAATAATTCGTCAATTATGGATCGTTTGTCTTATTGAAATAATTAAGCCAATTGTGTCATACAAATTTGTTATTTCTGTCGATATCTTTTTTCCTGTTACTGGGAGCAGTCAATGTGAAGAGAATAAACTATTGAATACAGTCAACATGAACTGAAAACAATTTTATCGCAGCACTCAAATAATGACATGTCTTAATCATTAACAACGTCATCTAAATAACAAAAAGTCATCTTTATAGAATTATCTTGTTTGACAACACAGTACATAAATAGTCCATAAATAACGTTTTATCAGTACAAACAAATTATAATTATTGATTATTGACCAATCAGATTCTGACACAAAATTTACTGCAGCATTTACGTAATAAATGATGCAAAAAAGTAAGCATTGTGCAATATTTTACACATTATTTTATCAGAACAAACAAATTATTATTGATTATTGACCAATTAGATTCTGACAATAAATTTACTGCAGCGACTGCTACGCACTAAATGATGTAATATTGTATTTATCTGCAATATATTAAGAACTGTTTACGCAAAACTATCCTTAGAAAAATGACACAATCGTTTAAGTTACATCGAATAATTATTAAAAAAAATCTACAGATAATTTAAGGGACGTTTGTAAACATGAGGGTCAGAATGGGGGTTATCAGAATAGAATATAATGGAAACAATTATAAAGTATATTAAATAAAATTGATCCCAAACAGAAATGAATACAGAAGTAACATTTTTTTTTTAAATATAAAGAATTATAGAAAATTTGATAAAAGATAAAGAGAATACCGAAAAATGGCACCAATAAAGACATTACAGAAATGAAGGAACCGTCATCCATACCCTCATGTAGAGATGACGCAGTTGACATAATAAATCTATTGTCTTATGGCGATATCAATGTGTTTGCTATTGACTTATTTCTTCAGATTGCGCAACATTAATGAGAGTCGAACTATACATATCTCAAAAGTCAAAGACATGGCTCAAAAACGTTCTTCAGGTTTTTTGCAATATGTTTTTTTTAAAGCTTCAAATGAATATTTTTCTCTGATAGTACAAGGTAATTATAAATAAGGCATATTCTTGGATCCGAGTACACAGTTAATTCGTAGTGCAATTCTTTTAGACAATACATGAAAATTTTAAAAAAATCCCACCTCCGCTTTCTCAATAATATTTTTACAGTGTATTGTTCTATTTTTGGGACAATTTATATTAAAATTATAGAAAACTTCATCGGCTCTAACTCAAAATATTGACAATTTTGTGTTAAGGAGGCTCGCGGGTACAAAAATTTCAGCAACAAATTAAACATTGTTTTTTTCATTACAAATTTTATTTATTACACTATTAGTTATTACTTTATAGTATGGTACAAAAATCACACAGACAAATCGATTCGGTTTGGTCACAGATGACTTTGAAAATGTTTATATCATTGAAAAAGCTCCAAATTATCTCCCTTTAGTGCAAAAATGTCAGTTTTTTACGTTTAAATTGGAATATCTTTTTTTTAACTCATCGGTGACCTATATTTTTTATTATTGTTTTCAAATAAGCTGTACATAAACTAAATAATTGTAAAATTTTTAGCGATTTCTGTAATTTAGTTCTTTTTTTATTTCGATATTACCAATATTTCTCCTATTTGTTCAACAGAAAAAATTGACATTAACAAAATTGTCTGCTTCTTTCAGAGGCAGATTGTGAGCTTAAATGAACAGTGACCCCATATTTTTATTTTATATTTCTGTTAGGTTTACTTTAAGATACAGTTTAATCATAGAAAAAAATAGCAAAACCCTATATTAGAAAAAAAAAGTTGATTTAGACCCGCGAGCCCTCTTCAGGGGTCTTGAAATCTTTCCGAAGTGCTAATTTTTAACCTTATTCAGCTGGACTAAATCACTTCTCTATTTTAAAACTCATGACCCAATCCCCCCCCCCCCCGCTTCCCCCCTGCTCTCTATTAGAGGCATACAACATAGAGAAACATATTTGGAAGGGGTGTACAAAAAAAATGGCAAGTAACACACTGTCCACACTAGGGACTATATTCGTGAAAGGACGATAACTGTGTACTCGGGACCATATTTTTGCTTGAATGTGTACATAATGTCCATGGTGATTTGCCAATACAAACATACAGTGTGATTTGTTGGGAACATGGCTTTGAATCGCCATCCTTGAGTCGATTTCACAAAAACACTTACTACTAAGATTTATCATAAGTATACTGAATTGTCTTAGTCGTAAGTTTCTTTGTGAAATCGATCTCGTTTTTGAAACGAATAGTATATTTGTAAAAGTAGCTAAAACAATAATTATAAAAAAAAAAACAAATAAAAACAAGACATATTTTGTATAATATGATCATACTTTTCGTGTGGTATGATACCAAAATAATCCGAAATTGTATTTGCTTGAGAGGTGAAGTGATTGAAAAGCAAGGAGAAAATCGTTACTTTTTTTTATCTCATTAAACTTATTTAAGAAAAAAATGCTTTGGTAGACGTATTTTTAAAAATTGATGTGCGAGTGTCTCATTTTCTAGTTGCTTCGTATAATTATGCAAATCGTTACATATTCTGAAATAATTCAGTGTCAATAAGAAGTATTAGTATGCAATGTATCAAAAAGAAATGATTAAAATCCATTACCGTGAATTATAAATTCTAAAGGGAGCGGCAGGAAGATGCTGTCATTATTTTATCTAAACCTTTAAAATCGATGAAATTAAACGCAGAAGTGAGTCTGGTGATTAAGACCGATTTGCTGCCGACAAGTAGTTTTGTCAGTTATATTGAATTTTATGATTTATAAAGTTTCTTATTTTTCCAATTAACGCGTCGTTCATCATTTTATTGATGAACTACATTTTTAACGGAACAATTTTATTCAAAACAAAGGCTGGTATCTGTGTCTCTATTTTGTTTACTAGAGGAAGTATTTTTCCATACTATCATAGCAATAAATTATTAAACGTGTTGTTTTCCATTTTTTACATCACTGACCCGATACCTCTGCTGGTGGGCTATCAGTCCCCGAGGGTATCATCATCTCGGTAGTCAGTGTCTCGGTACTAACATGATTTAACAAATTATACTAAGGCAGCAACCATTTGATTTTCTGGAGGGGGGGGGGGGGGGGGGGGCTATGGTTTTTTTTGGAAAAAAAAGTTTGTTTCCACTTTTTGGAGAAAAAAATAATTTGTTTTGAATTCTGAAAAAAAAAATTGTTTGTTACACCCTCAGCTGCCACTATATGTAATGCTAAAATTGAAAGAAAGAAATTGTTTTCAACTTGTCGCGAAAAAAATAGTTTGTTTTTCGCCACAGGCGAAAAAAAAAGTTTGTACAGAAAAAAAAAACCATAGCCCCCCCCAGAAAATCAAATGGTTGCTGCCTAAAATGTCCATTTATAAATTTTGAAATTATTATCAAACTAAGGTTTCAACTACCTCAGGCAAAGTTGGCTTTAGATGAATTTGGCTCTTTATTTTCGGTATTTTTGACATATAGCTCTTCAACGATTTTTGGTACTTATCCATCTTCGGATTTCAAATGTTTGGCTTTGCGCGTTCCTGATGAAGGTTAATCCAGAAAAGCGCTTCGGACGCAATAAATCATTAAACGTGTTCTTTTTTATTTTTACAAAAGATAAGAAATATATTTGAATGCACTCCAAAGTAGTCTTATTACGGTATACCGCCATCTTGGATTAACCAAAAGAAGTACACAATCGGTCTATTTCTTTGCACAAATCTGCAAATTTTAAGACAGATTTAAAATTCATGTGTTCGAGTGTTTTTTGTATGAAGAAAAATATGTGATTTATTGCATTATCTTAAATGGGTAAACAAATACCACTATATGTGTTTTTTTTAGAATCAGTTTTTCCGCTTGGCCATCAGGGGAGATAATTCTTAAAATGGCTTCCAACTGTGAATACGCGAATAAGACTAGTGTCCAACTAAAAAAATACAAAAAGGTACAATGCGCATACGTTGGAGAACAACAGTCTTAGTTTAGTATAATGTTTAATAAATATGTTGGTGATACCACTGAGAGCCTTTTCCAGATCTATAGAGAAAATAACTCTTTAAAAGAGTTTGAAATACCATAATGCTCTTTTATTCATTCTGCATGGTCGAATCATAGAAACATGATAATTCTCTATATTTTTGTTATTGAAAGAAATATTTCAAATAAAATCAAGTGAGTAGGACAGTAAATAATATTCAAGGACAAGCAAGACTCATCTGCATTGCAAAAATATGTGTACTTTTATATAATATTCCATTTGCAGTTTAATCAAACACACTTTTAATCTTTTATTTTTGATGAATTAAAAATGTATCACTCGGGCTTGCAAAACACTTCATTATGCATTACTATTTGTACTTTATATGTTATTAATTATGCAGTTTTATTGAATAAAACGCTCATTTTCATCTTTCATTTTTTGATGAATTAAAAATGTATCAGGTTGCATTAATTTCTCCTTTATCTGTATTGCTTTATACGAAACAATCCACGAAAACATAACAATTTGGTTTTTTTTCGTATTTAAATTTATAATTTAAGAGACGTCGTATAGATGTTTTGTATTATTTGATATCATCACAGTTTCTTTAATTAAAATCTGTCTACAGCTATAAATCCATTTTAATACCACACGCCTTTATTTTTTCTATAATCACTGTTTTCTTATAATTATATCTTAGATCACATAACAATCATACGGACAATAGCACATAGATTGCTATGACCAGGAACAGTCGAGTTGTCTGGTTTACTAAACTTTTTATACTTTACGACATTAAAACGACCTTCTTTACGTGACCTGTATTAATAAAATCAAAACAATACAGAACCAAAACAAAATAAACAGACGGACAATGACATACAGATTGTTTTTACCAGGAACAGTCGAATTGTCTCTGTTGTGAATTACTTTCTTTAGAATATATGTCAAAGTCTGGTTTACTAAACTTTGTTTTTATATTTTACGACTTTGAGTTTTCTTAGATTGAGTAAAAACATGATTTTTTACTGTACAAAATATAGTTAAGAAACCGGGTTTTCAGAACAAAACCATATAATTGCGGTAAAACATAGAACATAGAACTTTTATTTATTTGTAGATACTCAAATTGGTGTAATAAATATACTAAATCATATTAAATCGTAACATCACAAACATATTGACTGATTGTTGATTGAATTACGTCCAGTGGCAAGTATTACATGAATGTCCAGGACGATATAGCAAACATACATCTAAGTACATCTTTGACATTATAATAGACAACCTTTATATACTCCATAAAAATTGATAGTGTATTTAGAAATATAGCTCAATGATATATGTACAATTGAAACATAAACTTTAAATACAAAATGTTAGAACGGAATCAGTTAAGTAACCGAATCAGAATTAGTTCCGGGAGAATCATTTGTGTTGGTCAAACACATTCGTTACAACTCGGCCGATTCCATACCTTCAGAAAGAGGGTATCGGATTCACCCGAGGATTGCCGATTGAGAAGTTTCACATTCGTCACAACTCGGCCGATTCCGTACCTTCAGAAGGAGAGTAGTGGATTCACCCGAGGATTGCCGATTGATAAGTTTCACATTCGTCACAACTCGGCCGATTCCGTACCTTCAGAAGGAGAGAAGCGGATTCATCCGAGGATTGCCGATAGGGTCAAACACAGTGGACGGTTCCCCGAGATATGTCAAACCGGATAAACCAATTTTTACTGTGTAAATTTGATTTTTAAAAGTCTAACAATCGTTCTTCATTTTCAGATTAATACCATCAGTTAACAGACGTGTCTATGGAGTCGAATGGTACTAACCAAACATTATTTGCTGTCGGTAAGTCACAGCGTCTTTAAGAGCATGCTAGAAGAAGTTGACAACCACCACGATGAGAACACCAAGGTGGTTATATTTGCACTGGTGTAAAACTGATAATCATAACTGGAATTAAGATGATCCCAATATGGCTACGGCAGAAATAGGTAAAAATATGATTTACTGGTATAAAAAAGACCTTGCAACTGAGTAATTCGTGACAACAACGAGCTACATTTGAGAAAAATAACTAAAAATATTTAACCTATTTCTGCCGTCGCCATTTTAGGATCGTCGTAATTCCAGTTACGATTATCAGTTTAACACCAGTGATTGTATTGTGAATAAGATACTTGGTTGAAACGGCTGGTAATACGTTTCTTCTTGATGAGGGTCTGAATTTTGGGGAAAATGGTAGAGTGTCATTCATTTCGATAGTTTAACTATTCCTTGTTTTTTGTTAACTATTTTGTATCCTTTATATTTTACCGCCCCGTTATTCCCCATTTTTTTTTTATCATTTTGGCGTATTTTCTATATTCTTTTTTTTTGGGCTCTTTGTTCTGTAGAATTTTCCTATATTATTTTCTGTTATGACCCCATCAAAACCCTTAAGGATCGACCCTATATAGCATTTGTGATTTGCAAGAAAACAAGGATTTATATTATTTTTTTTTTGAGATTTTTTTCTATCAAAGAGAGATAATTTAATCTGAACCATGTTCAATATATAGAAAAAAAGATGTGGTATGATTGCCAATGAGACAATTCTCAACAAGAGACCAAAATGACACAAAAATTAACAACTATAGGTCACCATACGGTCTTCAACAATAAGCAAAGCCCATACTGCATCGTCAGCTATAAAAGGCCCCTACATAACAATGTTAAACAATTGTCAATTCAAACGAGAAAACTAAGAAAACGAAAGATACCAGAGGGACAGTCAAACTTATAGATCGAAAATAAACTGACAACGGCATGGCTAAAAATAAAAAGACAAACATACAAATACAATTACAGAAGACACAAATGCAACAGAGATTATAAGTTATGTGGTACTGTCTTTTTTCTAGTAGCCGTTTATAATAATATTTTATTACCAGCTATCAAAGACCTAACTTTTCAAATTAAGGATGTTCTCTCCTCTTGGTTTTGAATTGTTGCCTACTATTCGGAATCCTCTGGTTTTATCCATGTAGTGCTATTAAAATATTTTACCGCTAACTCATACTTTTGTTTCCATAATTTAATTACATATAGTTTGAAATATCATCTTTGAAAATCGTATAAAATCCTTCTTATTTTTCATCGTTTTTTGAAAGAAAAAAAGGTGCCAATGAAAAATAAATGAAAATTCTAGAGAAAATTATTCCCCGCCAAATTTTCAATGGCTTTTATCTCGAAAACGAGCACACGAACCCTTCATTTTTTGCCTTTTTTAGGTTTTTTACATGCATATACTATCAATATAAAACAGTCTTTCAAAAAGCATTCATTTTGAAACAGAGTAGCGAACATTTAAATGACTTATTTTAAAAACAGAAAATCGTCATAATTTTGCATGAAATAACATTTTAGAATTTGACAAAATATATCAATTACAAATTTGATGAAATAAAGTTGGAGCCTTGCTTCGTCTATATCACCTAATGTATTCACTATACACATGTACAATGCTTATGAATCCGTATCCATCAGAAACAATATCGACCTACTGTCAATATAAAATGATCAACTATGTTTCATTGATTTCCAGATAAATCTTTATCAAATACAGTGAAACCTGGCTTAACCGAATCCTGCATAAACCGACAACTATACCTTTTGTTAAGCACTGTGTGCGTTATGAACCTGA
The DNA here is from genome assembly GCF_965363235.1 of Mytilus galloprovincialis. Lineage (NCBI taxonomy): Eukaryota > Metazoa > Mollusca > Bivalvia > Mytilida > Mytilidae > Mytilus > Mytilus galloprovincialis. Next base: position 14,102,225 of record NC_134848.1, on the reverse strand, counting down.
TAAAAACCAAACATCGGTCAAAACCGAACCAAATTTAAAGTCCCGAAGAGCTTCGGTTTAAACAGGTTTCACTGTAGTTATGTTCTTACATTTTCTTAATTGGTTGAGGTATATTTATTGGCTGGTTGCGTTTAAAGTCGCGGAAGCACACACAAGCTATATCTCTGTAAGAGTTAATTAGAAATAGATCTTATATCCTATTTTTAATTGTTAGTACAGATTATGTTTTGAGAAATAACACATTCCATGCAATGTCCAGAATTATATCCATTCACAAACTGTTGTTGTTTGATTGGAAGTTTTTTTTTTATATTACAGGGCAATATCCAGGACGATGGGGATTTTGGACACAGCAGATTGTTACGCCAATTATAGTCGTTGTTGGGATTGCGGGGAATCTTGCTTCGTTTTTACTGATGAAGACAAAGTCATTCCGAAAGAAATCTTACAGTCACTTCCTGTGTGCGCTGGCAGTATTCGACAGCCTCTGTTTAATAAATCGGCAAATAACATTGATTCACGAGATGATGGTTGACAATGAAAAAGATGGCGTCTTTACGTATTACAGCGACCTCTCGTGTCAAATGTTTAGCTTTTATGAACACGTGTGTTACCTAATGTCCTCTTGGCTAATTGTTGGAATGGCGGCTGAGCGAGTTGTAGCCATGTGTTTCCCATTTAAGAAGACATTGATCAGAACTCAAACAGGGGCTATAGTGACAATAATATCAACATTCGTGGTCATGTGCTTTACCCAAATATTCCGTTTTATCATGATGAAAAATATCGGGGGAGTGTGCCAAGGCGATACATATGAACATGTAGAGTACATCAAACTTCATATTTATTTTTACCAACTAACACTAGTACTCTGCCTTCCGTTTTTACTAGTTCTCGTATGTAATACTTCAGTCATGTACCAGATATACCGCGTGCGAAAAGCAGCCGTCAAATCAAGGTCACGTGTTATAATGAGATCTCACAAATCCACGCTAATGTTATTAGCCATCGCCTTCACATACCTAATAACCATGCTACCATTGGTGGTAATATCATTTATTTGGATGGTTGCCATGGAGAACAAAGACGTATCAATGGTTATTTCCCTTTATCCTGTTCAACAGTGCGTGTCCGTTATTTCCTATTGTAACTATGGTGTTAACTTTTTCATTTATATTATATCAGGTCGATCTTTCCGATTGGAACTACGACGTATCTTCTTGAAAGAACAACTTCAAAACACCTCAGCTACCAGAACAAGAGAAGAATTTCTGCGATTGCAATGAGACATTTGAATTTTAAAGTGATTGACGTTTTTGAGACGATTTGCTAAAAAATGTTGAGAACTATATCTGATAGTGACCCTGATACAAGGGCCTAATCTGATGCATGGTCTAAGCAGTTCATCTACAGTGAACAATAGCCTGTCAACTCTAAAGTTCCAAGTTCGAATTTTGCATAGTTTTTTTTTTCGACTGATATCTTAATTGAAAAGTAGTGCACCGTTAAAACTGGTGTCGATTATACTGTCGTTAAGCACCAGCAAAACAACGGATAATTAAATTAAATTATCGTATTATCTTATAACAAAGTTTACAAAATTGCATGTGCCTGTTAAATCATTTAGCCATTACTCGACTGACTAAAGATACATTTCAATGGTTTCTTGTTGGTCGAGTAGCCAGGGCCCTGGACACAGTGTAAGCTACGATGTCACAGAGGTAGGGTTTCGAATCACGCGGAGGGATGAATAATATTTTGCTGAACTAACATTGTTGAGTTGAAATAAACATACATTCATATGGACATTATATATTAACCTTGTATGTAAATGGGCAATCCGATATAGTACATTGTACGTCTGTTGTAAACAAACTCATCATAGATATCAGGACTTAAATTTAACACTTACGTCAGACGCGCGTAAGTTTTCTAATGTTAAGACGTATTTAATTGAATATACGAATACATCATTCTCGCTTCTTTCTTTAAAACAAGTTACTAATTTACTGTTGTATACCAATATATTTTGGAATTTTATATAGCTATCAACCCAGTCATATTTTCATGTTTGTCCGAAGTGATAAATCGATGATGGTGGTGATTAATGGCACGCTTTACATGTACGCATAGTGTTTAATGTTACAAGCAAATGTTGGAGAAATATGATTTCATAAGTTAAAAGTATACACTGAATATAAAAGAATAAGAGGTGGTATGATTGCCAATAAAACAACTCTCCACAAGAGACCAAACGACACAGAAATTGGCTGCACTCAAACAAAACACTGCATACATTCGAACTGAGAAGCAACTTAATAAGACACTAAGGTTTCAACTCCCTCAGGCAAAGTTGGCTTTAGATGAATTTGCCTATTTATTTAGGTATGTTTGACATATAGCTCTTCAACGGTTTCGGTACTTATACATCTTCGGATTTCAAATGTTTAGCTTTGAGCGTTCCTGATGAAGGTAAATCCAGAAAAACACTTCGGACGCAAAAAATTATTAAACGTTTTGTTTTCAATTTTTTTAATAGTTTTTGCAGTCTGTAATTGTGAACCTCCCTTTTAAGATAAATGTATCCTACTCCTTCATGTAACAATATGACGTTTAATCTTTAACACTACGGGTTTTTTAGAAGAAACAGGATATACCTATTGTAAAAAGTAAAATCACAAAAATACTGAACACCGAGGAAAATTCAAAAAGGAAAGTACCCAATCAAATGGCAAAATCAAAAGCTCAAACACATCAAACGAATGGATAACAACTGTCATATTCCTAACTTGGTACAGACATTTTCTTATGTAGAAAATGGTGGATCAACCTGGTTTTATAGCTAGCTAAACATCTCACTTGTATGACAGTCGCATCAAATTCCATTATATTGTCAACGATGCGTTAAAGTGTTTGGCATACTTTGGTCAGACTCAGTCAATGACTGCCACACACGAGCTCAAAACGACCACAGCCCAAAGACAAAAGGAGACATCCAAGGTGGTCAACTATTTTTTCCCGAATATTTTATTATTGCACACGATGCTATTTAAAAATACGTGAATACAATTGATTACTTACAATAGTATGTCCACAGAGAATGTGCTGGTTACCTCGACCTGTTTCTTAGTATTATAATCATGGTACTAATTTATAATTTATTTTATATAATCTACACAAACAGATGCCAACAATGACAACTTGTTAGATTTACAATAACCTTGACAAATCTCACTACTAGTCTTGTTTGTAGTCTGTTCGACTGTCTTCTCTTCTACTTGATTGTCTATTATTGTTCTTTGTACCCTAATGAATTCTTTAGAAATTAATTTAGTAACGCTTCGAATACCGGGAAATTAGTTTGTTTGGTGTATATAACTCATCAATCACTTGATTACCCTTTGTTGCCTAATCTTATTAGCTAATGGATCACAGGTAACTCTGAAGGCAAGTTTGTTTCGAGTTCAAGATTTTTTCGTTTGACTTGTGAAATTTTGTCAGGAGCCTGTAATTCAGTGGTTGTCGTTTATAATTGATGGTCATATATTTGTTTTTCGTTCATTTTTTGTACATTAATAAGGCCATTAGTTTTCTCTTTTGAATTGTTTTACTTTTACGTCATTTCGGTGCCTTTTATAGCTGACTATGCTGTATGGGTGTTGCTTATTGTTGAAGTCTGTACGGTGACCTATAGTTGTTAATTTCTGTGTCATTTGGTTTCTTTTTGAGGGGGTCGGAAATGAAAGAAGAGAGGATAAATACATTTTTGGATGTTGTATTATACCTGATTTTGATATAGAAAGAGTGATTAGGTCATGTACAAAAGCGTAATTTTTACAGTTTCCGGAACATCTCTTGACTTGCCCATAGGGATGTGGATGTGTATTGGCTAAATTTGTAAGACCGATTAGTTCAATCTTTCTGAATGTTGGATACATTTTTGGGCTAGTTCTGTACTTTACACACACAAAATGTTTGACAAAAAGACACGCTGTATTTCAATTAATGAGTTAAAACGTTATAAAAACTAATATCTAGGAATTTAATTTTGATCTGAGGCCAGAGATTTATTGAAAGTATAATAGGAAAAAAGTACTTCGTATAATTTCTTATTCATAAATCTGATATAAAGTGAACACTACTATGTCGAACCAGTTAGATAAAATAAAATATGGTTCTAGGCTATTTAAAGTATAATAATTACTTATCAACCCATTGACGAGTTTATACGGCCAAGTTAACTAATTATCCGGTATTCGAAGCGTTACTAACTAAATTTCTGAAGAACTCATTTGGATACAAAGAACAATGATAGACAATTAAGAAGAAGAGAAGACAGTCGAACAGACTACAAACAAGACTAGTAGTGAGATTTGTCAAGGTTATTGTAAATTGGGTGTAAATGTGTTTTATGAATTTATTTCACTTTATTATCACTTTCTTCGTCTGTTGAAACCTTTAAGATTTGTTCTCAGTACTGTGTTGTTTTTTTCTAAAGGGACATGACACCAGTCCACTACTACAAAAATGTAACCGTATATGAAATAAGCCCCGCCTCCTTATTACCTTATATGGAATATAAAGGGACGTAACTCCACTACTAACCGTGTATGAAATAAGCCCAACCAATCATATTCCTAGAAATGTATAGGAGGTAAGATAAATTTCTATACAACGTTTGACATTAGGCAAATAAAGTATATGTCAATGACACAGCAACCCAATATGATCTAGAGACAACAATTGTCTCTATATAACAAAAAAAAGTAAAATCACAAAAATACTGAACTCCGAGGAAAATTTAAAACGGAAACTCCCTTAACAAATGGCAAAATCAAAATTTCAAACACATCAAACGAATGGATAACAACTGTCATATTCCTGACTTGTTACCGACATTTTCTTATGTACAAAATGGTTGATAAACCCTGGTTTTATAGCCAGCTACAAACTTCTCATTTGTACGACAGTAGCAAAAATTCCATTATATTGACAACGATGTGTGAACAAAACAAACAGACATCATAGATACAAATGTGAAAATAGGGGCACAGCAGTCAACATTGTGTTGTTTAAAAAAAAATAGACGCGTCATTCATTACATAACCTTCATATCAGAATGAAATTTTACATTCGCGATGACACTTGCTTCTATAAAAGTGCCTAGGTAAATAAAATTAAAACTTTATTAAACTTTTATTTCATGGTCTTATTAGCATAAAAATGTATTCATAGGAAATGAATGCTTATTTTTGTAATGTTATTCTGGTGTTGGTGATCCATTGATCGTACACAAGCGCTTCGGCAACAATTTATTTGAACGCTGTTGCTCGATCATTGGTAACTCTCAACTAAATGGCTAATTTACATTGATCAGTTACGCGATTGGGCGTTCATAAAACTGACACGATTTGACGTCCGTCATGCATGGATTAGACATGTTGGGCAGTTAAGCGACATCATATATGGACACTTTTGGGGGAAATTGAATTGTTATATATATACGATGGAATCAAATGCTTAAATTCAATTCTGACATAGATACCAAATATGGCCAAAAATACAATTTAAGCGTTATTTCCGGCGGTGATAAGGTTCACAATTATTTCCTTATTTTAATTTTTTTTGTTATCATAGAAATGAAAGCAAACATTTTGTTTGACTTTTTATTAGTTACAGTAACATTTGTTCGAATCGTTGGAATTTACAGGAAATGCATTCTCTCGACTAAAAGGTATGTTTATTTATAAACAAGGGTAATTTTTTAGTTGAATCTTTTGTAAATACATGGAATCATTAAAGAAAAACTTGTTATTAATAAAGTCATAATCGTATTGATACGACGAATCTAGCAGATTTGGATGTGTTGACCTTTGTATTCAACAGGTGAACGTATCCTGGTACCTTTGATAACTATTATTATATGATGTACAACTAAATTCGAATGTTGGAAGAACTAGCTGGATAATATTAAATATCTCTAGAAAAAAATAAATTCATTGTGTATGAATACGTGTTTGTTTCACAGCTGACAAATATGAAAATATTACTATGATGTCCATTTCTGCTCTTTTGATAATTTGAAAATAAAGTCTGCATACCAATGAGAAGTATTTACTTAAGTATTCAAAACTAACTTTGGAAATGCTGAAGTCTGATGGTCTGCCATTTTGTTTTATAAAACAGGCTTAGTATTTTAGATACGACAATGATTAAGCATCTATAAAAAGATAGATGGGTGTCTCAACAACGTATTGCATTTTACCTCCAGTTGTAGTAATCAAAATATGGTGATGCGTTTTTTTTCTGGCTCTCATTTGATGTTTTATTTTGTATCGTTGTGACATAGTTAGTTGTATTTGAATTTCTAAAAGCTTCTTCCTTTTTCAGACATTGAAAATGATACAGGGTTTAACGTCAATAATCTTTGCAACCCATTGCGTTATTGTGCGATGGTAAATTTGCGTATTCTTTTCTCTCCTTTTTTGCCAATGTGCCTTTTTGTGTTTCTTTGTTGTCATATTTTTGTGATAAAGATTGAGGACTGCTGTATCCCTTTTTACTACATTTTACCTATTATGTCTGTTTGTTTTGTTCACACATTGTTGGCAATATAATGGAATTTGAAGCGACTGTCACACAAGTTAGAGGTTTAGATAGCTAAAAACAGGTTAATCCATCATTTTCTACATAAGAAAATGCCTGTACCTTGTCAGAAATATGTTGTTATCCATTCGTTTGCATAGTTTGACCTTTTATTATGACATTTGATTAGAGACTTTCCGTTTTGAATTTTCCTCGGGTCTTTTGTTATTTTTTCTTAATGTATGAAGCAGGCATGGGACGGATTACATTACAATGTAATGCATTTTTTTACAATTACTTTGACAAAAGCATGCATTAAATTACAATTACAATCACATGCATTTATCAAAGTAATGCATTATATTCTCATTTTCATTCTCAATTTTATTACATTTACTTTTGCAAAGTAATGCATTGAATTACGCATTACATTTGGAAGTGTTATTATTTAAGTGAAAAAAATCAAAAGTTCTGAAAAACAAAATGAAGTCACAAAAGATTCTAGCATTTGCAATAACTTTTCCATATACATTGTACCTATTAAATTTAAGTATCAAGTGAAAAGTCAATACACCTTTTACATGTTAACATCATAAGGGTTTCAAGGTATACAGCTCTGTTTTCTCCTAACAAAATAACAGAGATGAAGTTTAATTTTTATTTTAACTAATATAAACTTTATTTTTTAAAAATATGCATTTGTTTTATTAACTACAATCAACAATATTTACTGAGAATTTCTTTCCTAATTAGATAATAAACAAAAAGCTTAATTTATAACCAAGTGTTAAAAAGGTGAAAAGATTGATTGTCAAACAAACTAAATAGTGTTACTGACAATGATCAATTATCGGTTATTTAGATAAAAATAATCATGACAAGGTATTCCTTGATGTTATAACAACAATAAAAAACTTAATAGTAATGTTTTTCAGATACAAAAAAAAACAATATCCAAATGATTATAAAGCCCAAGTCCCACTAGACCACGATCGCACCACGCTCACCACGATCTAAAATAAATTCAGATCGTGGTGAGGTCGCGGTATGAGCGGCATGAAAATGTAAATTTCCGTTGCTTTCACGATGCTACTACGTCCTCATTACGCTTCTACAACGATCCCGCTACGATTATGCCACGTTCTCACCGCGCTTATTCTGCGACCTTACTACGCTTATCAAGATCTTTCTACTCTCATCACGTTCTCACTACGACCATACCACGAGTTAACCGATTGCAACACGATCTTACTGCGATTATAGCACGTTCTTACCACGATTACACTACATTCATACCGCGATCTTACTACGTTCTCAGCAATACCGTCAATATTGTGTTTCATATCAATATAGTTCCATTCCTTCTATTTCTGATTAAAACGGAGATTTCTCGGAAACAATACAGCCGTGCTACCAAAATCTACTAGAACACGTGGGCGTGGTGGTAGGGGTTGATGTAGAGGCAGAGGGAGCAAAGTATGAACGCCATACTAAACTCCAAATAGTAGCACAAGACTAACAAAGGCCAGAGGCTCCTGCCTTGGGACAGACGCAAAAATAGTGGGGTTAAACATGTTTGTGAGATCCCAACCCTCCCCTATACCTTTAGCCAATGAAGAAAAGTAGACGCATAACAATACGCACATTAAAATTCAGTTCAAGAGAATTCCGAGTCTGATGTCAGAAGATGTGACTAAAGAAAATAAACAAAATGACAATAATACATAAATAACAACAAACTACTAGCAGTTAACTGACATGCCAGCTCCAGACTTCAATTAAACTGATACTATACACATACGTAGTATAATACTTGTCATCAAGAGATGTCGGAACGACCAATCAAACCTAAATTACAACCTATTGCTGGTCCATAAAGCTCAAATGACGATATTTTAGTGAACGATAGCAGAGATGACACAGATGTGTCAATTTATATAGGAAGATGTGATATGAGTGCCAATGAGACAACTCTCCATCAACGTAAAAATCTATAAAAGTAAACCATTATAGGTCAAGGTACGGCCTTCAATACGGAGCCTTGGCTCACACCGAATAGTACGCTATAAAGGGCCCAAAACAAATACTAATGTTAAACCATTTAAACGGAAAAAACCAACGGTCTTCTCTATATAAAAACTAGAAGCATGATTGAGCCGTAAGAGCAAATGCAGACAAACAAAATCTAGGGAGTTTTTTTTATATATTTTATGTGAAAATGACAATAAAAATGATGGTCGTAGTGTGAACGTAGTAAGGGCGTGAGAAGAGCGTGACGAGGACGACAAGGGCGTGCTAGAATCGTACTATGGTCGTGAACAGCGTGGTAAAGTCGTAGTGGAAGCGTAGTTGGGTCGCGGTGAGAACGTGATGGTCGTAGTAAGGTCGTGATAACGTCGCTGTGAGATCGTAGCTCAATCTCTCCGAATAGAATCACGCTTTCGCTACGCTCTAGCTACGATTGTACAGCGACCTTTGCGATCTTACTACGATCTTAGTGCGCTCTCACTACGCTTCTACTACGACCTAATTTCGCCACGACCGCACCACGATTCTTTTGAACATGTTCAAAGTTGGCCACGCTCTTCACGATCTTGAAGACCTCACCACGATCGTGGTACGACCTTACTGCGACCTACACGATCGTACCACGATCATCAAAATTTGCATTTTTTTCACAGATCGTAGTGCGATCGTGGCCTAGTGGGACTGGGGTATTATGTTCTTAATTAATCCAGAAATCTTAAATGCTACCTAAAAAGCTGAATTTCCAACAATCTGTGAAAGATACATAGTATGTGAAAAAAAAATTGCCATGTAATGCAATGTAATGCATGAAGTTCACAACTTGTTTCTTAAGTTATGCATTAAATTAAAATCACATGTAGTGCAAACATTTCTGCATTACACACAACATGCAATTACTTGGGAAATGTAATGCATTACCATGCATTACCATGCATTACAATTACAAATTTGCATTACCCCATGCCTGGTATGAAGTGGTATACTGTTCAATTTCTAAACGCTTGTATACAAGTTCAACTTGGATTATTTTTGTCCCCAAGTTATGACTTGAAATGTAATAACGAGCTTTACTCTCGGTGATTAACTTAAAAGCTCGGAAAAGCTGACTTAAAAAACAAATCGACTTCTTCATAACATGAAAATATATAAAAAAGTTTTGAAAGTATAGTTCATGTAAACCATTCAGCATTACAACCAACGCACTACGGCGGAGATATGAACTATACTTTGTTTCTTTCACCGGGAAAGATCGTCAATTTTGCACGCCTTTATGATGTTATTTACCCGATAGAAGGCGCACCTGTATCCCTGCTCTATTGCAAGTTTCCAGCACTTTCATAATCGCCATTCTGTAGGGTAGTGTTTACATAATTTATGTTGCGTAAGATTCCGATAGGTATGAGGGAGATGGTCATCTTATTAGATTTTAATTTCTTAAATGTTTTGTACAGTATAAAATTAAACTTTTTCATCCGTGTGCTCAACATGTGTTGAAATTGACGATGCATACATGTTGATCACGTGGTGATGGAAGTCACAAGGCAGATTCAACTAATATCCGTACCCCGGAACTGCATTGAAATTCAGTGTGATCAAAACACACTACAGTTTCCGTACATTTAAATTTTTAAAAAAGTGTGTAAATATAAATAAATATATTAATATATACTTTAAGACTGTGTATATGTAATTGAAGTAATATTTGTGTTCTATAAGGGGTGAACTGTATCGTGTATATACAGCATGTTGCACTATTAAGGAAAATGGAATAGGACTGCATTGTTTCACTTTGAATGGTAAGTTGTAACTTATGAGTTACTAGTATATAAATTCCGAACTTTTCTTTCTGAATCCTAAAATCTGTTAGTCCACCTCAAATTTGTCAACATATATAGAGAAATATATGTCTCAAAAAAGGCAAATGAGCGATCTCATAATTTACTGATTGAAAAAAAGTATTGATACGAGTTGAAGTGGTTCTGATCCTTGATTATGCAACTGCAATGTTTTGAAAACAATCAAAGTACTAAAAACATTTATTCGCATCAATGCCTTATTGCTGTTGTTGTCAATGTCGATTTTTTTTTAATACAAACAGAGAGCTTGTCGGTTGTTAAGAGGGAAATACTAAGGTGTTGCAAACGGGAAATTAAAAAAAAAAAGGCAAAACCATTGGGATCAAAACAGGATAGAGTGGAACACGACTTGTAATAATATGATGCTTGAAATAAGTTTAGGCCATACGGTTACCTCTATAAATGCTATATTGTGTAACATCAACTTTATTTAAACTTTATTTGATAGTTGTCTAATTGGAAATTATACCTCATCTCCTAATTTCTATATTTTTTTTAAAGGAATACACTTTTGTTTCTTACGGAAGCCGATAAGGGCCATTAAAAAAAAATTATGTCGTAATTACGACATAGCATGTCGTAATTTCGACATAACATGTCCTTATTACGACATCGCTATGTCGTAATTTCGACATAACATGTCGTAATTACGACATCACTATGTCGTAATAACGACAAACATGTAGCTACGACATTGCTATATATAAAAAAGAATATGTATTATGATTGCCAAGAGACTAAATGACACAGAAATGAACAACTATAGGTCATCATAATGCCCCAAATAATTAGAAAAAGACCGCGCGAACAAAATTGAGAATGAAAATGGGGGATGTTTTAAAGAGACACCGACCAACAGCAGTTAAGATTTTGAAAGGTTGATTTTGGCTGCTGCTTCACAGTTAGCGCTACAAATTAAATGCAGATTTAGGACAAACATATAATATAAATGAGGTATATATGAATATTACAAATCATTTGAACGAAACGCTCAGTCCGATATAAGCTTCTTAAGAAACAAACCATTACGCAGACGAATTATTTTCAACCGATCCGACATACTCCCGAATTCCAATACATTGTAGTATGACACGCACTTTATATGATTCGATTTAACCCTGTCGACATCAAATCTATTCTAGAGTCAGCTCTGTTTACACAGTATTATTTGAACGTTAAGTAGGCTATACAAAAAAAGCTAGTGAAAATAATGAGATGTGGTATGATAACATATGAGACAAATTTTCAAAAGGAAACAAATGGAGAAGATTTAAAGAACTATTTTAGGTTCATAATTATTTGGTTAAAAGAACACAATCAAGTTGAATTAATATGGTAGTAATATTGATAGATTGTTGTATGTATTATTCGGATAAACTGGAGCTACAATGTATACGGGGTTAACATTACAAGTTACAGATACTTCTAGACAAAAGCACAGTTATGATAATGATATCTGCAAATTTGAGGTAAACAACTTGTATTCTTCCTAGAGATATATACGGAAAGCTGATAAATTGTAAATACGAAGTTTAACATACAAGTACTTGTTCAGAGATTACTATTGTAATTCAAGAGAGGGAAATCTACAAGAGGAACGACATGAGATCGTAAAAAGGAGAACTTATTGAATCTACTATCGATATTGAAGTTCTGAAGAAACTCTGATTTTGCAATTAAATCTAGTCAAAGCACAAACTAAGTGTTACCAATGAAGATAACCCCCCAAAAAAGTTAAAAGCGAATACTTTATATTGTGCTGTTTTCATTAAAGCATATCTAACGATCTACAGAAAAAATTATAACACGTTTCATTTTACAGCTTGTTTAATGAGATACACACCAGCTACAGGATCATACTGCAGGCCCTGTGAGACAAATACATATGAGGAAAGATGTCACCATAATTGTTCATGCATCTTCTTGGAAAGGTATGTTATGCTTTGTCTTTATTTATGCATTTTAGATACAATGCATTTCGTATCTCATTGAGCGCAATTTTGAAAATACATATAAAAGGGCCACACAACTAAAAACAATGTCAGGAGATACGTCTTCCATATCATTATAATTATAAAAATATTTTAGTAAAGATAAATCATATATTAATTAGTTACCATGAAGGCAATTAAAAAAATAAAACTAAAGCTTACTAGACTATTATACAACATGTTCCTCTTGCATGAGATAAAAAAAAAGGCAATCACTAAAATCTTAGATATTACGTGTAAATATTATCAGTATTTTTAACGTGTTCTTAGATAGATAGGAAGATAGAATATACGTTATTTAAGTTTATGCAGTACAATCTTATTTTAGTTGTGATCCTATTGACAACTGTGCTCAACCTTCAGCAACTACTAGTACATTGGAAGAAAATTCTGGTAAGTAAAATGTATTTCAAAATTGTAATTGTGTTTAGGTGTAATACCGCCATTGATTTTTCCCTATATGCCTTTTTTAAATTTGCACTTTTCCAAAAAATAAGCAGAATTTATCTTTGTTTCAAATAAAGTAATACTTAACATGGTTAAAGTTTCATCCTTTCTAGTAATATTATCAAAATGTCACATAACATTTCATTGCATTTAAGAAAATAACCATCACTGGAAGTTAACCAATCGAATTTTCACCTCTTTTTTTTACCTGTGTGTAAGTGTAGCTTTAGTAACCATGTTACCTTAAGTTTCCAAAATATTCTAAAGAAACACTAAATTCAAACATAATGGTGCTATGAAATAGCCACAATATATGTTTATGACCCAGAAACGTTTTACGACAATGAAATGTAGGATAAAATACCAACAACTGTCAAATTCGACAGTACTATGATTTGGTGGTATTACACCTTTATTCAATTATCTAATTTGTTTTTAAATGACAATAAAAGACAGACCATTTAACGGTTTGCGTGATGTCTTTTCCATATCAGATTTTTTAAAATTAATTTTGTTTTTTTAAGTCTTCTTTTATGTTGTGTATGAAAGCGTATTACTAGTTGACACACGTTTTATAATCATTACTTAAATCTTAGAATTAAAAAAACTTGTGAACTTAAATTTAACCTCTTAGCAAGAGATAGTTACCGCATTTATTGTGCTAGATATTCAATTATTTAAAGGAAAAGAATGTCAACCTTAGAAAAACTCAAACCCCAAAAAAATCATTCATATACAGGTCAAAACGGTGATAAACATATGTTTTGATCTATAATATGAAACTAAACATACCTAAAAAATTCAAATGCACGAGTCTGATATATATTTATATCAATATTTATGTTTATACCGGCAATTGGAATTCTTCGTAGGACACCTCGACAGTTAATTATATCTAGAATAAAATACACATGAAACTACACAACCTATTATCGATCTCATGTCCGGTATAATGTTTATTTTAGACTTTTTATAATTTGATTAAATGTTTGACATTGTTATAAATCAAATAGACGAATTTGAGTCGAGTCGGTAAACATAAATTTGACAGCTAGTGCCCCTCTAACATCAGTGTAGTAATGGTTTTTGGGGAATTTTACTTACCTTAATTAGAAGTCAATGCAATAAAATGTTAAACAAGTCAACTACTTAGTTTAAAACTTCGAACGGAATACTTGTGGGATTTTACCAACTTGTATAGCTATAGCTATTTCTAAAAGGCAAACTATCCTGATTACGATTTTATTATGCTTCAAATTCATCTCAGAAACAATTATTAAAGTATATAAGATGACTGTTTTTCATCCGTTTAAACGGTGCTGAGCGCATTCATGAACTCTTTGTTGGGCGAAATATTTTTCCATGTTGAGTTCCTTGCTAAAAACTAGTAATTGAATCCTTCCTATAATAAAGTAAGTGAATTAAATTTGTAAACTGCTTCATAAAATAAAAATGTGTTTTTTGCAGATACAACAACTTTATCTCAATACCTAGATGCAACTTCAAACGTAGAAAACACTGATTGTAGTGGTAATATGTTATTGGTCATTTCATACTATACATCAAAATAGGAAAATTCTTTTTTTGCTGCTTATGATAATCTTTACAATGGTTTTATAAAATTGAGAATGAAAATGGTGAATGAGTCAAAGGGATAACAACCCGACCATAGACCAGACAACAGAAGGTCACCAACAGGTCTTCAATGATAACATTCATCAGAAATTGTGTGATGCGTATTTGGGTCTAGAACAAAAACTAATCATAGATGAAATATGTAGGTTCTACAGAATAGATCGGATAAACGTGATCAATCTTTATAAAAATAGGGTTTCTTCTGTATATGACGAGCGTCTTTGCACAGATTGGGACTTTGAATTTTTGTTTTGTTTTCGATTAAAATTGTTGCTATCTGGGTCATGTATCTTTAAATGAATATATGATCAATTTGATATTTATACAGTTAAAAGTTGCATAATGCTTGTGTCTTCTACATATTCTTATAAGTGTTGTAAAAATCTTGAATATCGTTTTAATATAAAGATTTATCTCACCCATTCATACCAGTTTAGTTTAATTTTAAAACTATAGTCATAACACGTTTCAATCCTTGAGTTTTGTCTTTTCAGGACTGTTATCCAGAGACATAATAGTGTATGTGACATTATCAGTGTTAGTAATGGTTTTCGGGATAGGTTTCTGCCTAATTTTCGTCAAATACAGGACATTGTCCATCGAGAAGAACGGATCTATCCAACCACTACCCCAAAACGGTCCAAATATAGAAAACAGTTTATATGACATTATCGACGAGACAGGTATGCCACGTTATTTGGACTCCGCGGGATATAATATTCTAATAGACGACCAAACAGCATCTCCTTACGTAACATAGATTATAAACACATAGATATAAGTATTCTAATAGACAATAAGGGACCTTCTGTTTAGAATTTCCTTGAAGTCTGGTATTTTTGTTATTCTACTGGTGTTGTATGTATTTTTTTTCACAAAATGTGATAGTATTTTGTTATACGATTTACGTGTTTTTTTATGTTGCTCGAAAGAAGAAACCTAATGTATCATATACCAGCAATGTTTGAGAAGGTTGATACGAGAGGAGATGAGGAAAGAATTTTTTATTGTGTGATCTTTGCTTATATACTGGGTTTTATGCCATTTGATGTTTCTTTGTTACATATTTGTTTGATTTTATTTTAGTGATTATGATTATGACACATAAAATTGAGAATGGAAATGAGGAATGTGTCAAAGAGACAACAACCCGACCACAGAACAGACAACGGAAGGTCACCAATAGGTCTTTTTGATATTTCTACCAAGTATGTCTGTTTGTTTTGTTCACGAATCGTTGTCAATAAAATAGAATTTGAAACGACTGTCATACAAGTGAGAGGTTTACCTAGGTTCAGTCCACCATTTTTAAAATAAGAAAATGGCTGTACCAATTCAGGAATATGAAAGTTGATATCCATACGTTTGATTTCGCATTTTGATTAGGGACTCTCCGTTTTGAATTGTCCTCGGAGTTCAGTACTTTTCATTAATGATTATTTGAATTGTAAGAATTAATTAATGTCCTTTTTAACAAAACGCAATAACACTGATCTCATTAGATAAAAGTTGTATGATTCTTACTACTACAGATGTATTACTTATTGGTACATTAACCAATAGAACACATACAACAAATATATATGGAACTCAAAATATCCATAAAAGTTGATATTGATACAGTTAGATAAGTCATTTTGTATTTCTGATAAATTTTTTTTTATTAAAGCTGTTTTGTTAATCCTGTTTGAACTTGTTAAAATCTAAGTGGAATGCCTACAAGATTATAATAACATGTATATACAATCATCCCCAAAGCTTATCGATTTAACAAAAAAACAAAAGTTTTGAGAGCCATAATAATATTTTGTCAATACTATCAACTGAGACGTAAAACCCTGAAACACTCTTAAAGTATTCTGAAAGTTTCATCTGCGGTGGTAATATTGTTACGATATATTGGGTAATTTGAAGGTTTGAAAATACAATTTTGGGCCTACTAATCATTTATTTTTGTTTTAAGTTTCATGGTTTACCGTTAGCCAATGTGTACATAAAGCCATTCGATGACCATCACATTTAAGTTTATTGTTACAGTGTGTAAATATTGTTAGAAAAATCTCTGGAAATCTATAGATGATACTTCGTCTTCACTGTTTGACCAGAGATGATCATATGACTGAACTAATGTTACGTTTTTAAGAGAACCCTTATTTCACACGTTCTCGCTTTATAACCTATCTATTGTATGTGTATGTAACTATTTTGTGACTATTGTAATGCAAAGAGTAAATAAGCTAAGTTGAGTCCCGTTTGTCTATTTTCAAACTTGACAGAATGTCAACATTCACATTCGACGCCATTTACTTCATCAACTTATTAACGTCAGGGACCACATGGACTGTACGTGAACTGCTACATAGGCGTTCAGTCTTGACACCTAGGATATAACCAAAGTAACTTAAATACGTCACATACAAGGTAAAACGTAAAATACTCAAACCTTTGCTATTAAATGCATCTCCGTCGAATAAATGGAACTAATCATAATTGAACCAGATATGTTTTACTGTTGACATTGCAAAACATAATGGTATCAAATTGAGACAGGAATGGGGTGGGTCTTTTGATATTATATCTAAAGTACTCTTGTTGGTTTATATGTTACTTATGTAATTTATGTTTTGTATAAATAGATGTTTTGTAAATAATAAATTGTACATGTAAAATAAATTGTGTTTTCTATTTTACAAGTACGTCAATGAGTGTATAATCTACCATATTAAATTTACTCATCATATATACCATGGTAAAAATTTGGACAGACGCGTGTTTCGTCTACGCTGGAATAAAAAAAAAAGTTCAACAGGCCAAATATAGTATCAAATTAAGAAGCATTGAGGACCAAAAATTCCTAAAAGATTTTCCAAATATAGGTTAGGTAATATGGTCCTGAGGTAGAAAATTAAACCAGTGCCTTTACTGTTTTGCTTGCTACGCTAGTATTCCTTTAACCGTAATACCAGCTTTGTTACCAATAAAACAGACAACACCATCCGCCGACATCCGACTACAAACAAAGACAATCAACAACTTCCTGTTCAGATATGCTAACTTGGTGCAGGGCACAATGTGGTAGAGTTAAGCCATTTTACGTGAACACACAATACCATTATATAGATCGATTGGTAGTAAAACTAGAGCACACAACAAAAACATGAAAAAACCTTCAATAAAAAAAGTGTGTTCTACTTATAAGGTAATTGTTTGATTAATAAATGGCATACCTTACGTCTAATGTCAATATTGCATGCATATTTAGGAGATGTGTGTGCTGTTAAATTATGAATATAAACTAGTAAGCACTTGCTGGCCTCACTGAACAGAATCTTTATAATCTGTTGGGTTACAGGGTTAAAGACTTTGGAGTCTTATAGCTCTCTATTCGGATAAATGTATCTTACTACGACCTGACCTATATGAATATTTATCTGGAGTCACACGTATTCGGCAAAATACCACTTTTAAAAGTTTTGGCATACTTGGGTCGGACTCAGACAAAGATTTACCACTCACTAGGAAAGAAGTTCGACCCCCTATTGGTTGCCTTTGGCTGTTGTCTGCTCTATGGTTGGGTAATTGCCGCTTTGACACATTCCCCATGTTCATTTTCAATTTTACTTAGAGCACCCCACCTCAAGGCCTCTAAAAAAAAATGAGTATATGTTAATGACTAGCCAATTTTACATGATCTTTGTAGAAAAAATGGTGTCCGTATATTACAATTTAAAAAAAAACACGTTTAATAATATTATACGTCTGAAGCGCTCTCCTGGATTAACCTTCATTAGGAAAGTTCAAAGCCAAATATTTGAATTCCATGGATGTATAAGTACCGAAACAGTTGTAGAGCTATATGACAAAATTGTATTTTTGCTTTAAAGGAGAATTAACACCTTTAAACTCTATATGCTTAATCACCCTATATATATGTATGGTAACTATTCCTATATCTGTTAAGACTATGTATATCAAATATATCTGATATATAATCACCACACGTAGTTATTTAACAAACGATAAAACAAAATGTATCACTGAACTAGTATATATACTGCTGAAGGACGCCTCCGGGTGCGGGAATTTCTCGCTGCATTGAAGACCTATTGGTGACCTTCTGCTGTTGTCTGTTTTATGGTCGGTGGTTGTCTCTTTGACACATTCCCCATTTCCATTCTCAATTTTATCCACATAAATCTGTTTGAGGTAAGATAATACAATTTATACAATGTAAGAATTGATGGAAATGTCGAACTAACATCAGAGATTTCAGTCCAGATTTAAAACAAAAGTCTATCAGACTCTCAAGGGGTACACTTAAATACTTTATTGATAGGGGTTCTGGTGGGGAAAATCCCCATTTTTTCAATTATTTAGATTTTTAAAATTAATACCTTTTCATATATTTCGTAGATGAAGGTTTTTCTTTTTCCCATTTTGTTTGGGTTTCATGTGGTGTGTTATAATGTAAGAGAATACCAAAGTTTAAAAAAGTCAAATCATAAAAATACTGAACTCCGAAAAATATTCAAAATGAAAAGACCCTAATGAAATGAACAGACGTAAGAATGAAGTATATATACTGCAAGATCAAACGAAAATCAGAATCAACATTAGATCATTTTAAATAATCTTATGAAAAGTTCACTTCTGAACTTTTTTTTATATGCTATAAGTACTCGTATAATACTAAACGGTAATATTAATAATATAAGCTTCATACACGTTTAATTTGAATAATAATACAGATGAAATTTAATGCTTGTACTCAATTACGACGCATTTTCCAGTTACAATGGAACATGTGGAACTTAATCATAATTACCGGTAAAAAATGTCATAAACATTACAATAATTTCCTAAGAATCAGGCAGTGGTGAAAACATGACCAAAAAAAACTCACCCAATTTGACATTGATTTCAGTTCATAGTATGTAGTTACGCACAAAAATAACATTCATTTCCGTTTTCTGTTCTGGTAATAGAAGATACAATTTGGTTGAAATGCATTAGGAATTAACGAATAAGGGGAGATAACTCTGTAATTTGCTATCATTCTAACCAATTTTCTAACCAAGTTATTTGATATTACCAAACACACACAAACGAAAGACTAATAATTTTTAACTCAAGATGATGGTTAGTATTAAATAACATGATTAGCTCTGTGGGTTTTTTCTTATCATGTTTTGATTTTTACCTAAATTGCCTGATTCTTACAAAGACTGGCACTTAATGACCAAATTATTGCAATGATGAGAACGTACATGTACATGTGTTTTATCTTATTAGTAATATCTGTAAGACTCTCTGGAAAACCCTCATGCTATATTGTTACCCAAAGGTATGTAGATATAAATAACCAGGTGGATAATTTTCGTCGGGTATACATTTTAACCAAATGGTATTGTTACAGTAAAACATGTCACCAATTTAATCAATCGTATTAATACCACGCATTTGGCAGATTTGGTTGTGTTGACCTTTCTAACGACTAGGTTAATGAAATTGAGAATTGAAATGGGGAATGTGTCAAAGGGACAACAACCCGACAAAAGAGTAGAACACAGCCTAAGGCAACCGATGGGTCTTCCGAGAAATTCAAAAGCCAGATGTGGGCTTCAGCTGTTCCCAAACCAAACAATGCGTACTAATTGAGCGAAATTGGACGTCACAATTACATTTTCTGTCTCCATCAAGGTATTTTGTAAATAAGGTTGATTGTGTAGTCATTGAATAAAATTTCTATTGTGTGTATCCATGCTTCTTTTTTTTCCATACTATTTTATACAAGTTATAAGTGAATTCTAGTCAACTTTCATACAAATTGTGATTTGAAAAAGTATTTTTTTACTAATTAAAATTTGTATAAAGTCAAAATTCAAATTATAATTTGTACAATTTTATTGTACAATTTATAATTTTACAGAATGATAACTTGTACACAGAACATATATAATATATATAAATCAAGAGACTTATATGCAGATGTAATTGAAGTTATATTTTTGTTTTGTTAGTGGTGAATACAAAACTGAATGTTGTCCAGATGATGAAGCAAAAGCAAATGACTGCATCCGTAAGTCCTAATATAATATCTTCCTATTCTATTTTCTGCATCTTTGTCCACTTCATTCGTTAACTGATATACTATTATATTATTATTACATATGGTGATGCATTCCACTATTTTTATTTGATATGGTGATCACATGTTTGAAAAGTTATTTTACTTATCCATAGTCTTGTTTATATTTTTACGTATATTGACGCTATGTTTCTATTTATACGTATATTGGTTATCAATATGGATATGTTACTAAATTTACCATGGAGGAAGCGTCACAGAAGTCGAAAAGAAATTTGCAAATTTGTCAGAAGGAGATCATCAAGATTTTTATATTAAATACGCTGAGAATACAAGAAAACAAACAAAACAGGCTGTGAAGTTGTTCAAAGAATATTGCTATTTTCAAGATCATGTTCAAATGTTTGCAAAGTACAATTTAAGAATACAATCAAGATCTTAGAAGTTGTTTTATTACAGATTACACGTTTACAATTGAAGATGCTCAAAAGAAATATACCGGTTGGTAAATATTGTTTGTCTTATTCGTCCACCCGTACATTAAATTAATGACAGATCATTTCCGGCCTATTCATGATAATTTCAAAGCTTACAATTATTTCCTTATTTTCAATTTTTTACATCAAAATGATGAGATCAACTATTTGGTTTGGTTTAATATTAGTTACAGTTATATCTATTCGACTCTCTGAAAGTAAACGTTGCCGCTTCAGGACTGGAAGGTATGTCTATATAAAACAGGTGGTCATTTTTCAATTTGATATGTTGTAACCAGATATTATGAAGTAAAACCGTTAAACAAATTACCAAGTCGTATTGATACCACAAATATGGCAGATTTAAACGTGTTGACATTTAAAGTAACAAGGTGAATAAATACATGATTTACAACTGACTTCATTTGTTTAAGAAGTCGAAGATACAATAGAACTAAGAGTCGAAACAGGGAATGTGTCAAAGAGACAAAAAGCCGAACAGAGCAGAAAACAGCTCAAGGTCACCAATGGGTCATAAACACACCGAGAAAATGCCACAAACAGAGATGGGCTTAAGCTGGTCCCTTAATATTAATGATTAGTAGTTCAGCAAAAAATATAAATGATCACAAATTTAAACAAAATTGTGGCTGCTTGTTAATCAGTCAGTATCTACTTTTACACACATATTTTAGCGTTTACGTTTAAGAGTAGGTAACAAAAGAAACAAAAATGACAATAATATATATATCAACAAAGAACTACTAGCAGTTACTGACATGCCAGCTCCAGACCTCAATTAAACTGATTGACAGATTATATCTTCATCATACGAAAATTAGTTTAGTATCATACCATCATAAAATATACGAGAAGAACATAACCCGTATCATGCCAACAATTGGTTTTAGAATAAATGTGTTTATTTCCGATGCAAAGACCCTATGAGTAAATCAAAATTAATACCAAACATGCGATCCGTAATGACCTGACAACAGTATCGTAACTATATCCTTTCCATTTTTGTGCTTAAAAAAAGTTTTACCATACAGTATTGGGTGTGAACTACCTGAACGTGTAAAATGTCTGCATGTTGATTTATATTAATTTTACGAATGATGTCCATATACCGTAAAAATAGTATGTTAAAATTAAAAATACAATACAGTAATAAAATGTATTTTCTTTACAAAATTAAAATTATACAAATACTCTAATTTTATTAGAGGTGTTCATTTTTAAGCTAATTCAAATAAAAAGAAAAACTTTGGACATTCGATACGATAGTATTGAATTTATGTATTACTATAATTATGATTATACCAAATTAATTTATTATATTTAATATTTTTATATTTAATATTAAATGTAATTAACTACAATTGCTACATAATTGATAACGTGTAGAAAAGAAATGGTTTCTTAATTGAGCTCTATACAGAATGCTGGCGTATCGATAAATACGAAGTTAAGCGTTTAAATGTAGTACTTGTTTCAGAGAAATATCGTAAATCAACAAAAGGAATTACAATCCATCATTTAATATTAAATATTGAAATTACAGATGAGCACAGGCGAAACCATTTCTTTTCTACACGTTATCAATTATGTAGCATCATTAACAATTATCAAGACTACAATTTGCCTATCTATATAGATTCTAAACATGATAAAAGGAGAAATATATTATTATTGTCCAAGTGCAAAAACAAACAACCAAATTATGACTTGAATGTTTTTTGTTGTTCATTCGAGAATTTAAAACATAGTCTTCGTACAATCAAGTAGTATTCATATTTTCAAATTTTAACCTTTTAATGTTTGGTATTGCACTGTTTGAATCATTTAGACATTGCCAATAATAAAATATTGGAGTTTAATTTGGCTAATATAAAAATAAATGTGTATCTTAAAACTATGCATATGTATTCGAAGTAATACATTTTTATTATAACAGTGGTAAAATAAAGACTGCATGTTGCCGTGATTATGAAGAAAAAGAAAATGATTGCATTCGTAAGCTTTAACAAATTTTCTATATATTTCTACAAATTACCAGGCTTCTCACAAAAGAAATCAAAGTTACTCAATTTTATTACGGCACAATATATACACAAGACAAACAGATATATTTCACAGCACAAGACAAACACTCGACTGTACCACCGACAGTCACATATAACATGTAAAGTTAATGTTAAATAGCAAATATAGCGTCTAGCCATTAGAAATGATAAATATATTCATCAAAACAGCTCGAATAAACACATGAGCTAGCCACAGTATACACAAGCACATCTTATAAATAAGTACACAAAATACATTAAAATTCATAACTAACACGGTTGTATGCGGCGGGTGGGAGGGTAAATAATTTCAATGAAAAATTTCAAATGTACCGCGAATCCCGAAACAAAGAAATATATAAGAGCGTCCTGTATCCAGGTAACAAATTGACCAATCAAAATAAAGAATACTCGGAACAATTTCTTCCGAGTAAATGTAAACAGTGATTCACGTGGTAATTATCCATTTTTATAAAATCAAAAATTACACAATTATTTTTTCTTGTTTACTACATGAAATTTGACAACACAGTTACACAGTGTGCTAGTGACCAAATACAAATGTACGATACGTACGGGCGAGAGTGAGAGAAAGTGACAAAGCTCGAGACTCAAATGGAACTTGCATGTACTAACCCTACAGGGTCTCCATGTGTTTGTTTTTAACCAATGATATTCCTAGATTATTAGGTGACGTTACCAGGGTGCTTAATACTGCTTAATATAAAATTAAGAGCTTATAATTTGGTATAATTACATGTAAAGCAAATACCCAACAGGGACCAAATTAAGGGAACATATTGCTGAAACACTGAGTATTACAGATTGTCCGGTGTTGTTCTGAAAACCCAGAGTTATACAGGGTTAACATAACAAATTATAAAATCCTCGACTTATAAAAAAAGTCAAATCACAAAAATACTGAACTCCGAGGAAAATTCAAAAAGGAAAGTCCCTAATCAAATGGCAAAATCAAAAGCTCAAACAACTCAAACGAATGGATAACAACTGTCATATTCCTGACTTGGTACAGGCATATTCCTATGTAGAAAATGATGGATTGAACCTGGTTTTATAGCTAGCTAAATAGTAGACATTTAGTACAATAATGATATAATATCTGCAAATCGGTGGATTACTACTGTATTCTTAATTGAGCTCTATACAGAATGCTGGCGTATCGATAAATACGAAGTTAAGCGTATAAATGTAGTACTTGTTTCAGAGAAATATCGTAAATCAACAAAAGGAAATCTACAAGGAAGCACGATATCTCAAAAAGATCGCCGAAATCGAGAGTAATGTCAAAGTATTTCATCTGCTCCTTGGCATTTGTACAAATCATTTATTTTCATATGTTTTTATACTTCGATGTTCTTCCGCGTAGAATGACTAAGCAACGTAATGAACAAGTCTCGCAAAAAGCCAAAATCATACAAAAATGTTATTTGTCACTAAATAAAAGTAACCTTGCTGTCATTGCAAAGCATTTAAATAATAAGAACCGTAAACATAATGAAAATTATAATATACCAATAGTAAGACGTGCTTCATATATAGTCTTAACACATATACATATAGATATATCATAATTTGATCAAATGTTTTAACAGCTTGTTCCAGAGGATACACATCGAAATTTGAACAAAGCTGCAGACCATGTCAACATAACACCTATGGTGAAAGATGCAAATTTGATTGTTCTTGCTCAGATTTTGAAATGTAAGTATGCTTTTGATTTTTTTCCAGTATTTCTGGTCTCAATGGTTGCAACTTTTTAATTATTATCGATGTGAAAGGAGCAGCATAGCTGACAAAAAACATCTGTTGAGGTTCAGTTAAATTGTCTCTTAACATTTCGATAAATTGTAGAAGATTTGTCATAGTGAAGATACATAAATGAAAAGTGATGACGTTTTAAAAACGGTCATCAAAAACAAAAATCCTATTGGCATACAACGTGTTCTTTTAAAAATGCATGAGATAAATGTTTGATACGCTATCTATATGTTATAAAATTTTATATCAGATGTAACCACGTTTACGGCTGTGTTGACCTTTTATCACCAACTAGTACTTCAGTGTACGAAACGTCTGGTAAGTAGGAAATACCAATAGACATCATGACTATTATCATTTCTATAGTCAAAAATATGTATATAGAAATACGGACGGTAGGTCGACAAGTAATGACAATAAATACTTTTGTTCGTAGTTCTCTATTCACTTCTATGTTAGCCAATACGTTAATCGATTGATGCGGTCATGTTAACTTATTTTAAATCTGTTTTTGCTGGTTAGTTTTGCTGTTTCCAGATATTTAAAAAATGTTGTAGTGTTTGTCAACAAACGAGATAAAAAAAATAGTGAATAACCAGCTTAAATATTGAATGATGATTACTATTCGGTATGTGTTTTTTTTCACATTGTTGACGACCATACAATGAGAGTTATTAATTTACAACTGCATTTCGTCTCTGGTAAATAGTTTGTTTATCGGCAATCATATTATATCGTTAATTTATATACTAGTGTATATTCGTTAAAACAAAGTTGATAGTCTTGTTTCCTATTGTATTCCTAGCCGGAATCTAGTATTTTTCACATTCCTAAAAAATACATCTAAATAATTTATGCTGAGTATATACCAACACACACACACTCACAAACCCAACTTATTGTATTGAGTTTATACTAAAAGTTTATGGTGTAAAACAGCTATTTAAAATCTAATTGTTATTTTTCAGATAAAACGATGTCCACTCTTAACCTTGAAGCAATTTCAAACGGAGAAAACATCGGTACTAGTGGACAAGGTATATGTTATTAGTTTGGTGGCCATCATGCAATTTTAAGCAATGTAAAACAAGTTAGAGGTTTAGTTAGCCATGAAACCAGTTTTGATCCAATATTTTCTACATAAGGAAATGCTTGTTTTATCAGGAATATGATAGTTGTAATCTATTCGATTGATGTGTTTTAGGTTGTAATTTTTCATTTGATTAGAGACTGTCCTTTTTGAATTGTCCTCGAAGTTCGGTATTTGTGTTATTTTACTTGTTACACCAATATAAGGAATGGACTTGTTGCCGCCATTGATACTTTTTATACTTTTTTATGAACATTGAATAACTGATCGATTTCTGCGTACTGAACACAATTGGTTTTACCCATCAATGATTTATGTAGTTTCAGCAAGATATATTGCCCAAATACAATTAGTTGTAAATCATTGTGAAAAGAGGATTTGTTTATCATTTTGATTTGGTTCAATGTATTGTGTAATTACCAAGATTGTGTTATTTTTGATTTGTTGGTGAGATTAAACAGTTGTCGTTATTAATACACGAAACTTCAATTCGGCGTTCTGTTTCTTTTTAATTTGATAAATTTGATAATTATACTTTTTGAAAGAATGTATGTCGATTACTGTATTATTATTTTTTTCATTGCAGGGCAGTTGTCAAAAGAACTCATTGTTTGTTTTATATTATCAGTTTTTGTAATGGTTTTCGGTATAAGATTTTGCTTGGTTTCATTCAAATATATTGCATTAACAAAACAGAGAAAAGCAACTTCTAGTATCATTCAATCACAAACTTCCGCAATACCTCAAAATAGCCAAAACATTGAAATGGAGAACCGTTTATATGATATCATAAATGAGACAGACATGCTAGATGATCAACAAGTACAGCAAATGGAAATGTCATCTGCGTATCTTGATGTTATTGACGATTCAAGTATAAGAGATGGAAGTGAAAACAAACCTTTTGAGAACCATGATAACTCTTGCGAGTTGATATCATCTGCGCAGACGCACACACAAGAAAACAAAGGTGATTTTCTTTCCTTAAGAAGCGATGATAGTACTTCCTCTTGCGACGAATATCACCAGGATTCAACACAAGATTACTTAAATCCGTATCAGTCTATGATCCAATCTGAAATGTCGCCACCTGAAGTGACGGAGTATCTCACATTAGCACGAGATAATAGCAGAATAGACAGTAGTATGCCTTATCACCAAAAGAAATATAGTTTGCAGCATCTTCCAAAAGTAGAGAATAACTATAGGACCAAGACTTACGAAAATGTGTTGGATGTAGCGTACCCTAGTGCCCGTCCAATATAACAGGACGAGAATCGTATTCGGTGGACAAGTTGAAAAGAAGTATCAAATTTTCCGAAAATGACGAAACAAATGTGTACTGAAAGGATGTAAATGGACTAATATTTCAGAATTGAATGCTTCTTTTTGTAACTTCATAGGGTTGTAAAAGCGTTGACCATGCGCACATTTTTAGAATGAAGCTTATAATTACATTTTTAGCTATGATCATGAAAACACGAATTTGATAAAAAAAAATTATTTAATTCAAATGTGCACTTTATTGTGGGACCACGTGCTATCATGAATGATAAGTTTTATTGAGTGATGCAATTGCTTAAGGAATAACACGTGATGTGCAGCTAGCCAATCAGAATAAAGTATTATAATAAAACTTACATCTGATGTAATTATAATCTTATGAAATCATTTCACTTTAAATTATTCCTGTTTGGTTCAATTCCTTATTTTTTAAAACTTTTGTCAGCAGTTCAAAGTTAATATTTTGTCAATCTTTTTTGAAAAATCAAACGAGTCAATTTTGTTTTATTCTGAATGTTGGGTTCCCCGTAATTATCAAATAATATGAAATGCAAAACCTACACGTTAATATTTTAAAAATCCTAAAATGATGTAATTATATACGTATTGTACCTTTGATAACTATTAATTATATAACTATTACCATGCAAAAGGAATTCATGTATCAGCCTTTGTTAGTGTTATCATGTATTCTATGTATTAAGATAAATGTAACATATAGTGATTGTAATAATTAATAAAAAATGTTCTAACTCTTAACTTTCTTTTAAATGGTCTATTGATTTTTTGTTGTTTGATTCCATTTTTCTGATATCTCATGGCAGTCGGTTTTCATTGGTGGAAAATTCCCGGAGAGAACCATCGACCTTCAACATGCAACTGAAAATCATAGTCAATTAGAATTTGAAGTCGAGCACACCTGCAACGTGCAGGATCGCAACTAGCGACCATTATGTTGATAAGGCATATTGATAAAGTAGTTCGAATGGTTAGACCACTCGGTATCGAAGCCCCATCTCTAAATACAGATTGTCATGATTTAATTGTATGCAGTTAGTATTGAAAAATGTTATGTTAGCTAAAAAGTCCAATAAGGTGATTATAATTTTACTCTGTTATCTGGCCTTTACCAAAAGAATAATGAGCATACATATAGCTTACTTTGACACAAAGAAATGAACATTTTAGTAAAAACAGGATAGCAAAGTTATGTAATTTATTTTTATAATGTATGTCAATCCAACCATATTGGATCGTAAGTTTTCAAATTGATTGAGTAAATCAATACTTTCTAATACTTGTAATAGGAGCTATTTCCATTTTATTTCAAACTTATGTATTTTCCATAAAATAAAACAGATGACAATTGAGCTCTTGTAACCATAGATACTATATATATTTTGGGAGATAAAAAATAGATAGTAGTTGTTTGTTGCTGTATATCATATTTGTTTGTTGCTCATTATACATTTTGTACATAAATAAGCCTATAGTTAGATTCTAGTTGAATTATTTTACATTTGTCATTTCGCGGCCTTTCATAACTGAATCGCAGTTTGGATTTTGCTCATCATTTAAGGCAATACGGAGACCAATAGTTGTTAACTTCTATGTCATTTTGTCTCTAGTGGAGAGTTGTTTCATTGGCAATAATATCACACCTCATATTTTGAGAACTGTTACAGTGTTTGGTTACTTTTTTGACGTACATCTTCATATTGTGCATACAAATTTGAAATTTGGCAAAGGTCTTTTGCTAAACTCTAGGTCGAAGAGGCTATTTTCAATATGATTCAGATGAAATAGATCTGTGAGTCTGGTATTCTAGCACTAAATTGTTTGAATTGTTTGAACACTTTCCCTAATACCAGGTTCAATATTCTGCGTTCATGTAGTCAATGATTGAACTTAAGTGAATAGAAGTGGAGTAATCATTAAAGAATACGTTTATGTATGTAAACGGCTAGACTACAGGATTGATCAGGCTGAAAAAAATCAATTAATAATTGAGGGAAAAAAACTTTCGGTATGAATGATATTTACATGTAGCATGAGTTCATATGCTATGCTGGTTTCCGTTTTAATTGACCACCCATCTAGAGTTCAATGTAAGGCCCTCCTAAACTGACGTACTTAACATATACCAGAACTTTGACGACATTTTAGTTACGCTCGTCTCAAGATAATATTTTATATATAGTTAAGTCAGACAAGCTTTTGAAAAGCTTAAACTTGTTTCCTGTTTTCAGTATTAAGTGTTTATGATTAACTACTTATACACAACTGGTGCTTCCCTTTCCAAATTCAATTTGTTTGCAAATTGAACATTTGAACACTGAAAAAAATAGGGAATATTGGAAAGAGAGAGAAAAAATTCAATATAACAACAGACCACCTACAGACCAAAGATAATTGAAAATGGAATATTTTGATTGGTTGATTTTCATATCAGAGAACGATAGCTGTACTATAAATTTTCATGAAAATTGAAATGAAAAGGACCAACCATCAAACAACTCATGAATTATAATTAATGGTGCTGGATATCAGGAGTGACATAAACATCTGAGCTGTGGTGTAGTTGTTAGTGCATCGGACTACTAACACAAAGGTTCCTAGTTCGATTCCCGTTCTGGGATGAAAATTTCAGGGACTGAATTTTCGGCTCTCCTTTGACACCATTTACGAGCATGGTCTTGAGGAAACGATGATAGTCCGTCGGAAGGGGACAATAAATTACTGACCCGTGTTAAGAGAGAGCCATATCTCTTTCAAGAAAAAAACACCCTTGTAGATTTCGAAAAAGAGCAGGCTAATGCTGCTACAAGGCAGCACTCGCACCCGTAAAGTGGAGAGGGAATGATATAAGTTGCAATAACTTGTTTCCCAATCCACTATAAATAAATATGATTAAATTAAATTAGACACAAAAATCTAACTGAATAACACTACTCCATATAATTTATAAACAGCCATTCAACAGTCACTGAACGGTTTCAAAACAAGAGATAAAAGAAAAACACTTCTCAAAGAATGAACGATTAACACACATTCACTACAGAAAGTTATATTTTCAAGTTCAATTTACACTGTTTACGAGTTTGTGCCAATATAAAACTCACCACACTAGAGATAAATGAGAACTGATTAACAAAAACGACCAAATATCGAAAATGACAATAAATAAGGAACAATGTTTGTGTAGATGATACGTGAAAGTGATAACATAAAAATGTCTGTACAAAGTCAAGCATACTTAAGTTGTTTTTCTGTCTATTTTTTTGTTGTTGATATGGCATTTCGTATTGTCAAGTTTTAAGGTTTTCTCTCTCTAAATTTTCATGGGAGTTCTGTATTTTTGCTTTTACAGTTTTTAATTTAAAAAAAATTATCAAGGAAGTCCATATAAAATAAGAAATGTGTCAATAATACATCTCTCCAACAAATGCCATACAAGGCTATTAACTACAACGTATAGACAAATGTTTAACAATGAGCAAATGCCATACCCCATGGGTAGCTAATAAAGACCTCGAAAGGACAAATGTGTTTGACTGACTACCAGTAAAACGTTCATTTATAATACTATCATATTTTCATACAAAAAAAAAACCTTCTAAACGCATCATTTCACAGAATCTGACATTTTATTATTTCGAGATATTATAATGAAATGAAATTGTAAAATTCCATTCTGATTTATTTCCTGATTTAAGTTTGAAACAATTTAATATACATGATTTCCGGTAAAATATGTGATAAAAATTTATAATTATTTCCGTATTTTTTTATTTATTGCAATGATTTTATCAAAATGATGAGAAAATTGATATGTTTTTATTTATTACTTGCTTTAATTCCAGTCTCTGGAAGTCAAACATGCAAGCTAAGAACTAACAGGTATGTCTATATATATGAAGGATGTTTTTTTTTAGAAGGGATGGGAGTGGTATAATTTCATTCGTTATTATAACTGTTAAACCTGTCGTCAAATTGCTGAACTGCATTGACACACAAAATATTTGCAACAAGTTTTGTTCAGTTGATTTTTTACATTTATTGATTGATTTATTGGTTGGCGTTTAACGCGGCTTACGCCACTTTCAACATGCACAATTGTGTGTTATTTCGAGTTCCAAGTAGTAAAATTGAAGTTATCATCTTGATCATTTCAGAAACGTCATTATGATTTGATTCGATCGTTATAAAATGTTTATGTCGAAAATTATTACACACCATATATCTTCTTTTCAAGTTATGCCCCACCTACGATAGTAGAGGGGCATTATGTTTTCTGGTCTGTGCTTCCGTTCGTTCGTGTGTCCTTCCGTGCGTCCGTTCGTCCCGCTTCAGATTAAAGTTTTTGGTCAAGTTCGTTTTTTATGAGTTGAAGTCCAATCAACTTGACACTTAGTACACATGTTCACGATGATATGATCTTTCTAATTTTAATGTCAAATTAAAGTATTTCCCCCAATTTCACGTTCCACTGAACAAAGAAAAAGATAGTGTGAAGCTCAGGTTAAAGTTTTTAGCCAAGGTAGTTTTTGATGAATTTGAAGTCCAATCAACTTGAAACTTAGTACACATACATGTTAACTATGATATGATCTTTCTAATTTTAATGGCAAATTAAAGTATTGACCCCAATTTTACGGAACATGTAAAATAATAGTGCTAAGGGGCAGCCGTGTACTATGGACACATTTTTGTTTTCTATCATTTTGTCGATCGATTTATGGTTATTGTTTTGTATCTTGGTACTTTGTTGACACTTAATTTTCATGAAAGTCTATGCCATACTCTATACTGGGAAAATCCCAACCATCATCGAATTATATCGAGTAAACAGTACGCAAAACTTTACTTGAAGATTTATGATTTGAACATTCTTTAAAACAAAACATGTAAAACTACATTTGATTGGTTAATTGTTGTAAAAATAAGGAGATATGATATGAACATTCTTTAAAACCAAACATGTAAAATTACATTTGATTGGTTAATTGTTGTAAAAATAAGGAGATATGATATGAACATTCTTTAAAACAAAACATGTAAAACTACATTTGATTGGTTAATTGTTGTAAAAATAAGGAGATGTGATATAAGTGTGAATGATACATCTATCAACCAAAGCTGTGAATGTGAATCGTAAGACATTGAAATTTTAAGTTGGCTCAACTTAAAAAATAAAATATTTAAAGACTATGGAATAGAGGTATAGTTCTTTTTTTTAAATATCACAATCTTTCAGTGGCGTAGTACAAGATGTATGCTGTGCCGATCATGAAGCAAACGCAAACGGTTGCATGCGTAAGTCATCATTTTATTATTTTCATAACCTTATTTGATAATAACTTTCTGTATATCTTTATTAAGGAAAGGGATTAGACTTGAAGGTTCAATATTTGTAACATGAAAATACAAAGTCTTGCGATTTAAGTGATAGCTGCGTTATATTATCAAGTCCTTGTTTTTATCGTGAAATTAATATCAGTATGGATACATGTCCTTTGGTATTCTGATAAAAGCATGTTCTCAGCTAACTACTATATTTCGTAGAGTGTAGCGTAATACTAGCGGATACCAGTGTAAATTTGCCATTTGCAAATGGTTTCAGGGATATTACGTTTTTTTTAAAAGCATACAAATATTATGTTTAGATAAGGAGATGTGGTAAAATTAACAATAAGACGACTATCCACCACAGTTCAAATGATGTGGATGTGGATTATGTAGATAATAATACAACCTTCAACATTGAGAAAACTCCATACCGTATAGTCGGCTATAAAAAGTCTGGATTTGAAACCTATGAAACACTAACGTCCCACACGCGAACTGTGGAGTGAAACATAATAGAACATCTCCTGTAAGAGTCAATAGAAAAACCTACTGTTTGAGTATAAATGTGAGAGTATTCAGGTGTTTTTGTGAGATACATGCCTTCTAGAACTAATCGTTATTGCTATTCTTTCACTAAGATTGTTTTACAGCAGCAACCGATAAGTGTGGCAACTGGCGTCTATATGCGTTTTGCTATATATATTAGCAATACTGTCATGACTGTGGTCGTTGTTTGTTTCTTACTGTTGCAAGTTAACACGATCAAAGGAAAACCACAATAAAAATACACAAGTTGATGAAATGTGTGTATACAGCCGTCTCTGTTTTGTTTTATTTAATAACAACTTTTAGGTACACGTTCAGTACGTACAACATGTATTTATGGAGTCCGTCCGAGTTTGCAAATCTATAATTTCCTCTCTGCCAAGCAGTGGTTTGAAATTGTCTCCACAGTGCCTGGTCTGAATTTTCTCCTTGATTACAAGCATCGGCCTTTTATTAAGGTCTAGCATGAAAACAAATTAAAAAAAAACAACAGTACAGCCAAATTGTTAATCAGGTAAACATTGAAAAAATATATTATATAAAATGTGGATACTTTAATTAAAAAAACTCTAAAGTGTGTAAAAGTGTTATAAAGATAGGGAAAAGTAAAATCACAAAAAAATCCAATCGGAAAGTCCATAATCACACGGCAAAATCAAATGACAAAACACATCAAAAACGAATTGACAAGAACTGTCATATTCCTGACTTGGTTAAGGCATTTTTAAATGTAAAAACCTTGGTTTAAACCTGGTTTTAAAGAAGCGCTAAACCTTTCACTTTTATGACAGACAGTCTCATCAAATCCCTTTATGTTTACAATGATGCGTGAATTAAACAGACACAATAAATAAAATAGTCAAAATATGGGTACAGCAGTCATCATCGTGTAACAATTTTAAAATATCCTAATTTTGAGTTCTCGATAAAATCATTGTTTCGCACCCAGGCTATTTTACATTTCAGAAACCCAAATCGCATCTTTAATGCTAAAAATATTAAACAAAACAAAATCAAAAGATATTTCCTTATACACGAATGGGGACATGTATGTTCAGTGGTTATCGTTTGTAGGTGTGGTTATGTTAGTGTTTCTCGTTTCTCGTTTTTTTTTAAATATAAATTGAATAGTTGGTTTTCCTGTGATAATTGTTTTACACTAGTCATTTGGGACCCTTTATTGCTTGTTGTTCGTTGGTAGGCAAGGTTCGGTGTTAGAGGCCGTACTTTGACCTTTTATTGTTTTAAAAACTTTTTATTCATTGCGACTTGGATGGAGAGATGACTCATAGGTACTCATTTTTGCTTATACACTACTACCACATCTTAAAATTCCCATTCACATATTTATATTACAGCCTGTTCTAAAGGATACACATCAACGATAGGACAACGATGCAGACCATGTCCCAACAAAACATATGGTGAACGATGTGGAAATGAGTGTTCATGCACAGTGTTTCAAATGTATATATAAATATATTATTTATGTTTATATTTTTAGTATTAATTACAATTCTTGTTTTCAGCAAAACCAAAAATAAGATAATACAATGAAACTGTTTCTTGTTTTGTATCCGCACTGATTTTCAGTTTTCTACTTTATTCAAACGTTTTTGATTTGAGGGTCATTGATAAACCTATGTAGACAAAGCGCAAGTATGACGTGCAAAATTCTTATCCTGGTTTCTAAATACCTGTGAGTTTACCGGACAACTAACATTTTGTTTAGTTATATGTTATTTATCAGATCTATGAGGTACATAGAGGAGAAAAGGCGATAATCTAATCCGAAAAAAAATCTTTCGATACGTATAGGTTGCATTTTGTAAAATTATCAAAGTAAACACATCTGATTCACAAACCATGTGACCTTTGGGGAAATATACATTCAAAGAAATTTAATTTGTTTACCTACTGGTTCCTAGATATTTTAAATTTCATATTTTATCTAATAGTACAAAAAGTAAAATTACAAAAATACTGAACTTAGAGGAAAATGATTTCGCTTGATGCTCCCTTTAGTTCGAACACTTGTATTACGGTTATAACACGTGAAAGAAGTTATTTTAAAAAACATAAAATACCTGTAAAGATACCAGTTTCTTTCAGTGCGATTCAGTCTAAGAGTATATCATATGGCAATTATATGAGGGTATAGATGGGGGTTGCAGAATTGAGAATGATAGACAAAATAAAAATAGAATAAAGAACAATGGAGTGTTCAAACATAAAGAAAAAAGTCAAAAATACAGATATCAAGTAATTTCAGAATAAGCATTATTGAAAAAAAAAAATAATGAGCGAAATAATAAAAATACAGATTTAAAGAACCCCACATCCATATACACTCTTTTATAAAATAAATAAGATTTTTATTTTTAATTCAGTTGTGACCACGTTAAAGGATGTGTTGAAATTTCACCAACAACTGCAGTACACACAACGTCTGGTAAGTAGAATATAAAATAATGTACAAAAGATGATGTTATTAACTCTATATACTTGACCTTCAGCGCAGGACTGCTTAAAAAAATCGCAAGCAAATGATGTATAAGTACAGAAACAAGTTCAAAGCGACAATTCACCTAAGGTCCAGGCTCCTAGTTACCTTCAAAATTTAATTACGCCATACAAACTTTTAAATGAATGCATTAGTTTTAGACTGTTTTGTATATTTAAGGGTACATGCATTTTTCATATTTTATATTTTTCATTTTTGTAGTATCTTATAAATTTTTAATGTGAAGCGCTTAGAGTTATTGTTGTTTTTATACAATGTGCTCTGTAAGCATTGTATTTATTATTAATTTATTTATTGTCAATAATGTGTAAGATAAATTGTAATTTTGATGCTTTGATTTTATAAATTTATTTCATAGAAGACAGAACACCAACTCATTCTGAACATGACAGTTCTCCTCAGACGACAGTAAAGACTTCTGGTAAGTTGTTTTTATAATTTGTATTCTTCTCGTCCTTCTCATCCATGTGTCTTGTTAAATGACCAATGTTTAATCCCTCACCACTCGTTTTCTGAGTAGTTCAAGAATTTCAAAATAAATAACTTTTTTCGTATTCATTTTAACAGTAAAAGTCAGAGACAGGTTTTTAAAGGGTCGACCTAACATATTTAGCTGCAGAAACGTTAACCGGTGCACTTTGTTAAGTCCACTTCCTTAAATATTTAGGGTTGCCTCCTAGTCTTGACAATAAAGTCTAAGTCCGCTTATGACTGTGTCATGTTAGTACACAGTTTTATACAATTGTAATATAATCCCTTTCTGTTATACCATTTATTTCTTGTAGATGGAACGTCTTTACATCAGGTCCTGAATTCAAGTTCTGGTGGAAGCACTGAAAACACTGTACAAGGTATATGGTATATGCTGACTTCATGCTTTTTTATTTTTGCTTAAAATCAAGCGGTTCGGAAACATGACAGTAAAAACCTCGCTCATTTTACATTTATTAAAGTCATCAAAATGGTGCAAGAATAAAATATTTTTTTAGGATTCCAGTTCTTGTATTGGAAAATATTATTTTGGTTGAAATGCACTAGAAATTAACAATTAATGGAAGAACACCTTTTGCTTTACATGACGAGAATTTTTTTGACAAAATGTTATGTTTATCTCTCTGCTTTGTCTCCACTATTTCATGCCTAATCCAGAAAAAGTAGAAGGATCGACAAAAACTAGACACGATAAGTATAAGAAATTTAAAGATGTACAGGTTTACAAGTAATCAAGAGGGCTGTGCCATGACCAAGTTTAACTTTCTTTTTTATTTGATATTTACTTTTACATGTGTCCGTGCGAATTAGTATTACGTCGACGTTTAAAAGCTCCGATATTCTCTTGACTCCAATCATTAACTACGCAATAGTCATTTATTTCAAACATGATTATTACAATATTGTGAGTTAAAACCTATTTGAAGTTTTGTATGGACAGATTTATCATTTTAAAGAAAATATTTCGTCTTTTGCACCATAACTGATTTTTAATTTATTTGGCAAATAAAAGTATAGTAGAGTCTTTTTAACATGTTTGTAATGTTTGTTAATTGTGAATCTGTATATATTTATGTTGAGGAGACCGCTGGCTGTTTTCAAACCTCTTAAATACACTGTGTCTAAACCACACCGGCAAAACTTGTTCGGACTCGATGGTATCTAACATCCGGCACAATGACGGAACATCAATAGACAGAAGAAAGATAGGTTTCTCCTTGTTTTCTTATTTTTTAATGATATCGAAGAATATATATACATATACAACTATTTTCTATTGTGAGATGCAATATTTTCTACAACCGTTCTATATTTACGGAGAAATAAGTACAAATGCACGTCAAAATGACGAATTGAGTGAACCTTGCATCGAAATTGTTTAATTTCTCGTTAAATTGTTAACATTGTACGGAAAGATAGGTAGGGGAAGATAGATACTGACACGGAGATTGCAAAACTTGTCATTATGAGCATCTGAATACTTGTATCTCTGTATATGGAACGAAAGAAATGGGTCATGTCAAAATGGAACTGGTCGGTTTCGTCAATGTTTACCACCCGGTTTCGTCATAGATTTCACAATGCATAACCCGGTTTGGTCAAATAAAAAAACATCATAATCGTCTTACATAATTGATAATTAACTTCAGCGTTAAAAAGGAGTTTGGTGGTCGTTGGAAAACAAGTTTTTTCACAGGACAACGGCTTATTATTTATATAAGTCTCAGATTCAAATAAATAATAAGCAAACGCTTGAACCCCTACTCTTATAGAGCACAAATAATTTTAATGTTACTTTGAATTCAAAATTTTTTTAACAGCAGAATAGATAGAAATGCAGGTTATAACGCAAATTGAGGTTAAAGCTCTAAAATATGCGTTTTCTATATATGAATTATGGAAAATTTTCTCGCACAATAGTATGGGCACCTTTATAAGTAATCTAATCATTCTATGTATGTAATCTTTTCTATGATCGTTAAAAATAAATCTTCTTAAGGATAAACGTTGATAATAAGACAAATATATATGCATGCATAATCGACATAGAAAATGATTTTTTATAGGAAGAAAAGGATTACAACTACCATACATTAAAAATAAAATTTATTTATCACTAATTGTAACTATGCTACTATGTATAAATTAGTATAATAGTCTCAGGTCATCGACAAAATTCAAAAATAAATATTTTGTTAACCCATGGAAGTAATATTTAAATATTACTTCCATGGTTAACCTTATTATAAAAAACGGGTCTGTACTGGTGCCATTGTGTTATGATTATCGTAGACTGACGTTGTTCAATATATTTTGACAATATATACGGACAGACGGACTCAGCTTTAATAATTATAATGTGTTAATGTCCGTCTGGCAGGATTTATTAGATCTCGACTTAAATGTTTCCATAAACAATCGGTTACGTTTCTGTGACCATTTTTTTTTTTTATCTTACAGACCTTCAAAATAAATTTAACTGCGATCATTTAAGCATTTGTGAGATGTCAGTGCATACACTTAAGTATAAATAATATGTCTTATTTTTTTTGTTGTTGAAAAAAAAAACGCCAGTGAAGTTGTTTGCTATGTCCGATCAAGTTATCTCGTTCGTGAAATTTTAAATTTTCAGTTGTTACACAATTTTTTTTTAAAGTCAAGAACGGTGCATGTTTGTTTGGAATTCTTGTTTGTTATTAGCTCACTAGACCCAACAGGAAAAGTATGTTTTTTCATCACTTGGCACCGGTCGACCGTTGTTCATTATCTTTCAATACAATTTTTTACATAAATTTTCACATCTAAAATTACTAGGCTGCATTTCACAAACCTTATATAAAATCATATGATTTTTTAGTTATAATTAGGGTATCTAGTTTTAAAAAGTTAGCTGTGACCACGCTTGTCAACCAAGATGGCCGTCATGACTAAAAAATAAACATAAGGGGACATGCAAGTGCATGATATCAATTATTTAAAAACAACCGTAGACGGAAAATTCGAAAGGGTGATAATGATTATCTTCAAAATTTTGAGCTCTACAATTTGTCTATTACTTCAAAATTCTCACATTACTTCTTTAAGGAGTTATTGCATTGCCCTTAAATGACAGTTTGAAGGTTTTTTTTATCAATTTATATCTATTATTTTCAAACATATAAAAGTAATATAGCAAAAATGATATAGAAAGACGACAAGATATACAAATAAAACGACTTGGCCGATATCCTTATAAAACTTATTGACCTTTAATTAAGAGTTTTTTTTCCATTTCTTTGCCTTTTTACACGCCTGTCACAATTTTGACAGGACGTATTATTATGGATGCATCCGTCCATCTGTCTGTGCTTCCTTCCATCCGTCCATTCCTCCATCTATCAGTCATTCTGTCCGTCCGTCCGTCTATCCGTTCGTCTATCCTTCTGTCCAGCGTATACATGTCGCACCGTAACTTGAGAACAGCTTATCTAATTTTCATGAAACCTAAACCCGGAGGCGTCCTTCAGCTGGCCCCTAAACAAATATATACTAGTCAGTGATAATGAACGCCATACTAATTTCCAAATTGTACACAAGAAACTAAAATTAAGATAATACAAGACTAAAAAAGGCCAGAGGCTCCTGACTTGGGACAGGCGCAAAAATGCGGCGGGGTTAAACATGTTTGTGAGATCTCAACCCTCCCCCTATACCTCTAACCAATGTAGAAAAGTAAACGCATAACAACACGCACATTAAAATTCAGTTCAAGAGAAGTCCGAGTCTGATGTCAGTGTTTGATGTTGAGTATTTATTTTCAATTTACAATTAGTTTGGAAATAAGTGAAATAAGGGATACGCCTTTCATTCGGAAAATGTGTATTACTATAATTACCTATGTACAAAAGTGCCCGTTTAAAATAAATTTAAACACGCCAAGTTTACTTTACAATAAATATATATTCAAATTCTTTCGAAAGACAATGTTCAGATCCGTGTTAACGTTGCTTTTCATAAATGATTGGTTTTAAAATTTAAAAAAAACACGGGTGATATATATAGACGAAACCGGGTGATTGAGTAGTAAACAACATTGACAAAACCGGTGTATTTTAATTTGACATGATCCATTTCTTTCGTTCCATACACAGAAATAAAAGTATTGAGATGCTCATAATGACAAGCTTTGCAATCTCCGTGTCAGTATCTATCTTCTCGTTACTTTCTTTCCGTACAATGTGAACAATTTAACGAGAAATTAAACAACTTCGAGGCAAGGTTCACTCAATTCGTCATTTTGACGTGCATTTTTACTTATTTCTCCGTAAATATAGAACGGTTTTAGAAAATATTGCATCTCACAATAGAAAATAGTTGTATATATATAGAGCCCAGGTGGTCGTGTGGTCTAGCGGGACGGCTGCAGTGCAGGCGATTTGGTGTCACGATATCACTGTAGCATGGGTTCGAATCCTGGCAAGGGAAGAACCAAAAATTTGCGAAAGCAACTTTACAGATCTAACATTGTTGGGTTGATGTTTAGACGAGTTGTATATATATATATATATATTCTTCGATATTATAAAAAAAAGTAAGGAAAAAAGGTAAAACCTATCTTTCTTCGGTCTATTGATGTTCCGTCATTGTGCCGGATGTTAGATATCATCGAGTCCAAACATTTTTTACCGGTGTGGTTTAGACACAGTGAAATAATAGTAGTTAAAGGTTTTAACTGTCTAACACAATTTATTCTTTTCAGGACTGTTGTCAAGAGAAATTATTGTGTACTATACATTATCAGTTACCGTGGTGGTTCTCGGAATGTGTTTATGCTTCATTTTCTACAAATACAAGGCAGTGACTAAAAATAAAAAAGCAACAATCACACAATCCCAAAACCCTTCGCCAACTCAAGAAAGTCATAATATCGAATTGGAGGAACGCTTGTATGACATTATCGATGACGCAGACATCCTTGAAGACCAAAAGCTGAAGGAAAATCAAATGTCACCTGATTACCTCGATGTAATAAGCGGATCTAACAGCACCGGAAGTGGTGAAGGCAAAACGGTAGAAAACCAAGAGAACAATTTCGAGTCACTGTCAACTGATCAGATTAAAATGCTTGTAAACAAAGTGATTTGTAGTTCTTTGAATAATAGAGAAAGTACTTCATCTTCTGGAGAGGACCGCCCGGAAACAAAACCAGATTACTTAAATCCATATCAGTCCGTGATTAAAACGTCACCACCGAATATTAGAGAGTATCGTACATTAGCAACAGTACACAAAAGAACAGACAATAGTATGGTCGATATCAAATCAGACGTAATCATTAAAGATGAACATATACTTCAGGATCCCAGGGACTCAGTGCAGATCTGTTTACGCCGGCCTTATGATTACGAGAATTCTTCAATTAGTGTCGAATATGCAGTTCCTCAGCGTTGTCTATCAAGAAATCGAGGGCGAGAAACCAAGTCGTGCGATCATTTGAATATAAACCGACTGAAAATAAAAACATTTTCCGTAAAAGACGTTAACAATAAATCATCAAGTGAAGGGGATAGCATTGACTATTATAATGTATTTAAAACTAAATCAGAAAGTGATATATTTTGTAAGCATGTTCCGAAGAAAAAAACGAAGCAGCTTTTAATCCATAAAAACCAATGAATAAGAAGTTTTTTTTAAACATGAACATTAAGGACATTGGTATTATAAAATATATTTATATCAAATGGCTTTGCATGTACATTAGAATATCAACAACTGTCTATAGAAAAATATATTACTAACATCTTAACAGAGGTAAACCTTATAAAGACACAAAGATGTTGTCAATTAAGTTATACTAGTACTTATCTTATCTGTATATCTTAAGTAAATAAAAGGCTTAGCCTAACACAGTCAAGGCCATCTATTCCTGGGGCAGAACATGTGCACACTGAAGTGCTGACTACTGGGATGATTGTGATATCTTTGGAGAGAAACATACATAAGCAGTGGCATAGACCATGGGGTTGTAAATTACCCATCATGAAAACCAAGACTATATTTTATACGTTTGACGCGTGTTTCGTCTATGAATTAAGAAGTTAAAGAGCATTATCATTATTAACGAAACACAACTTCCAAAGGTTTTGTTAAATACAGTTACTGTATTATATGCCTGGGTGAAATTTTAGAATATAGTTTTAAAAGGTACCAGGATTATAATTTAATACGCCAGACGCGCGTTTCGTCTATATTAGACTCATCAGTGACGCTCAGATCAAAAAAGTTATAAAGTACAAAGTTGCAGAGCATTGATGACCGTAAATTCCAAAATGTTATGCCAAATACGGCTAAGGTAATCTTTTCCTTGGAATAAGAAAATCCATAGTCTTTACGTATATAAAAAATTCAAAGTTTTGTAACAGGAAATTTATAAAAATTATCATATAATTGATATTCATGACGACATCAAAGTGCTGACTACTTGGCTGGTGATACCATCGGGGACGAAACGTCCACCAGCACTGGCATCGACCCAGTTGTGTAAATAGTTATCAAAAGTACCAGAATTATAATTTAATACGCCAGACGTGCGTTTCGTCTACATAAGACTCATCAGTGGCGTTCAGATCACAAAAGTTATAAAGCCAAACAAGTACAAAGTTTAAAAGCATTGGCGACACAAAATTCCAAAATGTTATGCCAAATATGGCTCAGGTAATCTATTCATTGGGATAAGAAAATCCTTAGTTTTTCTTAGAATTCAAAGTTTTGTAACAGGAAATTTATAAAAAATACTAAATGATTGTTTCTCATGTCAACACCGAAGTGCTGACTACTTGGCTGGAGATACCCTCGAGGACGAAACGTCCACCAGCAGTGTCATCGACTATATTCCGTCAATCAACTACTTGCATTGTTAATCTAAGTGGTGAATCTGTTTTGATTTTCTTTTTCCTTATTTATGAATAGGACCATAACTTGCTACTGAAAAAAATCCTGATCATAAAAAACAAATTGCATACCATCTTGACTATAATGGTAGTACAAACGTTTGTTAAATAAAACTAAGAAATACAAATTGTATAGTAAGTGAACGTAAAAAAAATATAAATATATTATAAATAGTTGTGTCCGTCCTTTCGTGATTTGGTTTCATGATCTTATTCGGTTATGGACCTTCACGGTTTTTTTTTCTTTTTTATATAATTATACAGTTTCATCGATGGGATGAAGATGTTGTGATGCAAATATTTAGAGAGCACAGAGTGTGTAGCTTAAGACATAAATTATGTAGTCAGCGGCATAGTGACTTTTTTATCATTTTTTACATGTTTTATTTGTACTTGTTTGGCTTTATAACTATTTTGATCTGAGCGTTACTGATGAGCCTTATGTAGACCAAACGCGCGTCTGGCGTATTACATTATAAGCCTTGTACCTTTGATAACTATAACGGAGAGTAATTTCATATTTTCCTGTAGGTTTTATAGTTTCAGTTACTTTCTATCTAATGCCTATATAAAACATTGGAAGTGGATGTTAATTAGTTAATTAATTAATCCAAAAACTTCCCTCGGATTTAATTTTAATTTTAAAAAGTTTTCTGACGACAACAAAGACTTAAGTAATTCATTCTCTAAACTCAAATGAGAAAAAGATGACGAAATAGTATCACTGTCAATATTTTTCTATTTAGATTTAAATCAAGTCCTTAACAAAAAGATATCATGTTACAAGATGTATACACAACATTTAAATGCAGATAAGATATATTGTTGTTTACGGCTGTGGCTCAAATCTTGTTATGATAAAAAAAAAGCAGTTAAACAAATAATTTTTTTAAATAATGATCGTGTCAGTTTCAACAGATTTATGGCATCATATGACACATTAGCTAACATTTCTGCAATGTATTATTTGAATTATATCACTGTTTTCATTTTCCAATAAAAAAAAATAACAATTAATAATGTGTTAAAGTATTCATTTACATTTACTAGTCATGTCCATTTCTTCAGTCGGTTTCACATTTTTCTTTCACTGAATCTTATGACATTTATTTTAAATCGCTACATGTATCCTTGTTATTAAAATTACAACCATGAACGATAAATTAAATACCTTTAATACTATCACAGGTATTTTAGAAAGTCCTGGTTTGTGAACTTCACTGAAACATAAACACAATTATAGTATTAGTTTCGGATTGAACAACGGCAATATTTCTGCAGTATAATATGTGTTTACACTCAAAAAAGTTTATATCGAATTTTGTTTAGAAATAAAATAACTTTAACTGGTTGACTTTTAAATCAAGTGGCATGACCTTGGTATGAATTCGATCAAGTTATTTATATAATTATTCACATAATACTATGTGTGCAGTCATCTTGTTGTGTAGGGAAAAAAAATCAAAATAACATGATTTGTTAGAATATCATCATCCGTATAGGATTCAAACTAAATTAAACATATATTTAATGTAAGTAAAACTTTAAATTAAGTAAATATTTAATTTCGGTTTGCTTTAAAAACCCACACACATACACATAAATATACAAATGGCAGCATAAAAAGATAGCATGGTGTGTATTTTAGGTAAATAAATCTGTTTTCACATTCGATAAAATAATTCTCACAGCCAGTAAATGATTGTCTATTGTA
Organism: Mytilus galloprovincialis; assembly: GCF_965363235.1. NCBI lineage: Eukaryota > Metazoa > Mollusca > Bivalvia > Mytilida > Mytilidae > Mytilus > Mytilus galloprovincialis. Next base: position 14,057,346 of record NC_134848.1, on the reverse strand, counting down.
CAACAATGTTGTAGGCAAAGTTTGCCTGAGACAGATCGGATATTTTATTCGGTTATTTTTTGTTATAAAGTTCTTCATTTGATAAGATTCTTAGTAATCCTTGCTTTCAAATAAATTGCTTTGATCGTTCTTGATGAAGTTTAAACCAGAAAGGCGCTTCGGATGTACTAAATCGATATTACTTGTTGTATTTTTTTAAAGGTCGTACTTATTTGTAATATTGTTCAGGGGTAATTGTTCAAACATTTTTTTAATATACTAGAACTTGTGTTAAATATGTGTAATTATAGGTCGTGTCAGGTTGTTTTGCTATCACATATGAGTTACAATATAAGTTACAATTAAAGATATAGAGACAATTACTAATCTAGAAAAGAACGTCAGAAGTGATTTCAAAAAATGTTATACTATACATATCAGCGATGTCATAAGCAAATTCCGAGGGGAGGCAGGAGGTTATTTTTTGTTTGATGATTGGTTGTTAATAAAGGAAATAACTGAATCATGACTGGATTAGGCTGTCAGTGTGTCCCCTCTTATGAAAATTTCTAGATCCACCACTAAATGTTATTTTAATGATATAAAAGGACGACGACGATCTTCTAGGCAGGACTGCTATGTACATGATGTATACCAGTCTCTATTGTTAAGGGATCACGACAAATGGTGGTTATATTGAAGTAAAATAATAAAAATACCGAACTTCGAGGTAAATTCAAAACATCCCTTACCAAATGGCAAAATCAAAAGTTCAAACACATCAAACGAACAGATAACAACTGTCATATTCCTGACTTGAGACAGGTTTTTTCGCATGAAGAAAATAGTGAATTAAATCTCTCACGTATACGACAGTGGCATCGAATTTCATTATATCGACAACAACAAACGATGTGTGAACAAGACAAACAAACAGTTACAAATGTCAATAATAGAGGTAAAGCACTCAATACTGTGTTATAATCTTAATCATTATAAAAATAAATAAATACATGCATATAATATAGAAAAAAGGGCATTAAAATTTACCATAGAACAATAACACAATGCCGGGATGTATAAGTACAGAGTCATGTAAAATTGACATTATTATACTATTTCACGTGTTTATCATTTTAATAGTTTTAGTTAATAAAATTGAACAAATACGAAGTGGAAGAACATGAAACTGACACATCAAATACGACTTTTACAAACTGTCCCTAGGATATGTCAACTAAGAGTTTTGAATAATAGAAAACACTAATAATGTTTACACAATATAACGTTCCTACATACTGTTTAGAGTATATGAGACGATTTTGGTGCACACAAAAAAACGACAAAAAGTGTATAATAATATTAAACGTACGCTTTTTACTGCAGCAGATATGCATTAATTTAAAACAAAATGAATGACATAACTTTAAAAGAAACTCTTTTTGATAAGACAACAAGTTGAAAGAATCAGCATTCCTCTGTTTGATGAATATTCAGATAACATTTACCTTTTATCATATTCTTTAGATACATAAGAAGACCTCGATATTCAAACTTTTTAAACGAACATGCACAATTTTACAAGTAAAATAAACAAAATTCGGCATGATAAAAATAAATGACGGATTGAATAATGGTTCTAAACTTTCAGTGTCTTTTCATCTGACGTCCTAGATATTACCATTTCAAAATCACGTCCACGTTCTCTTTCACAACTTAACGTTAACTTATATCAAATGTTGCTTTTCACAAAAACAAAGTCATTAGAGTGTATACAACCATACAAATTTAGGTGATTTTATAGTATTTTTATGATCAGAATTATTCTTTCAATCATACTTCTGCATAATGGATTTAAAGAAGCAAAACAATTTAATGGTGACTAATGATTTGATGATATTTACAATTTTTATGACTACAGATTTGTTAGGGCATGATGATTAAATGCCATGTATGGACGATCTCAATAGTAACTTCCTTTTGTACATTGTCTGTTTACCAAGTAAGTGTTTATACATGTAATTTTAAAAATCGTTCCGTGCATATATTATGAAGCGTTTTTCACAATGAATTAACTTGCGAGATTTATTATTGTGATTTCAAGAAACTGAGTATGAGAAAAAATACTTGTCTATCAAAATTGTTGAACAGTTTTAATTTTAACAAACCCTAGACCGTCATGATAATTGCAATTACAGAAATGAAGTACACATTCCTGAATTTAAAGTATATTTTTCAATGATGATTTTTCATATGTATAATAGTACAAACAACGCTTTTTGAATTTGGTGCGTCCGAACATGATCCAGGTTCATCTGAAATAAGTTTGAAGGTATCACAACCGATATATAGTATCTTATATTGAAAGGAAAAAGCAGAGCCTTATTTGCGTATGTTGCGTTACTAGAATTATTTCAAACACCGAACAAATGTTTGAAATAATTCATTTTCAATCCAAGAAAAAACAAAGATATATATCACATCACGAAAGGATTTTTGTTTAGAGTGTACTAGTATAAGTAATTTTATTTTTCATAATTCAAATGTATTTTTTCTTCAGATTTTGATATTAAACGTTGAATCGTTTAATTTAAAATGTCCTGCACAAGCCCATTGGAAATTGCGGGCAAAAGCAAGCTGTACCAACACTATGAAATATTATTGTTTGTTCAACTATATTAAAGAGAAATATGTTGAGGGATGTAATGGACCTGACTGGGATCGAAAAGGTAAAACAATATTATCATAGATACCAGGATTAAATTTTGTATTTACGCGCGTTTCGTTTACAGAAGACTCTTCAGTGACGCTCGAATCCAAAAAAGTTAAAAAGTTTAAATAAAATACTAAGTTGAAGAGTATTGAGAACCAAAATTCCTAAAAGTTTTGCCAAGTACAGCTAAGGTAATCTATTCCTGCATGAGGTAGAAAAGCCTTAGTATTTCAAAAATTCAAAATTCTTTTAAACAGTTAATTTTATAAATATGATCATATCAATGATAATTCATGTCAGCACAGAAGTGCTGACTTCTGTTCTGGTGATTCCCTCCGGAAATTAAAACTTCACCCAGTGGTTGTAAATAAAATCACCATAGATACCGGGACAAACCTCATAGACAAACAGAAATTCAATGAAACACAAACCAGCATACTAAATGTAATAATTTGATTTCTCTTATAGTTGTGGCTTGTTATCTATTTCTTGCATGAAGAGATATTTTCGTATCACACTGCACGCACACTGCACGGAAGTTGATACGAAAAAGGGATACATAAATCTGCATTGATTTCATTGGCTTATTCAGTATCATTAGACAATATTTCGACATTTGCAATGGCTATTCGTGAGGTCATTGATGAATTTCAAAAGTTAAGACGGGCATAGTGAGTGATTTCGTTAACAGTATACAATATACTGACAGTATTTACCGGGAAATCTTCTTATTGCCAACTTTTATTAAACTCTGAAGAGTACGAATAATTTTGAAGTTTCCGATGTTAAAGATCGTTAAAGGCTGACACTGGAACAGGACATACATATGTCGCCATACTTGAATGGACAAAAGACTAGCTCAACTATTCTCGACTAAGACTCCTTCATTATTATATTGAAATAAATAACTTGAGTTAATAATAAGCGATATCCAATTCTGACTCGTTATGTATCTTATAACATGTATAAATATCTACCTTATCATGGTTATAATTTTACCATTTTAAGTAACTCACAGTAACCCATTGTTTATTCGTCAAAAGTATTTTGTACAATTTTGTATGTAATGGTTCTATTTTTTGATAAATTGCTGTACAATAGGCAGTTACATAGTAGGGACAATAATTTCCGTGATTTTCAACTCTATTTTATTACTGTCATTTCGGATATCGACATTAGTTAGATATTTTAGTTGTGCATGATTCATATCGACATGAACTCCAACGTATATGACCGTCAATTAATGAAGTTGTCAATTGTTTATGATAGAACATGTATATTTGAGGTGTGAATCGTGCAGATTTCATTTTGTTTACTAGTGTGTGTAAATTTATTTTTGGTTTAGCTTTTCATTGGCATTATTTTGTATGTAGTACATATCGTCGCTGGGCTTCTAAAATGTTGTAAGTTACAAATTTTTCAAAAACAAAATATCTCACAAACAGGCTTTGAGAATTTTGGCAAAATGCATGCTTCAAAAATGTCGTAGGTAAACTTGAACATTTTTGTAATTAGCAGTTAAATAAAAACTTTTTCTGGATTATCCAAGAACTTAAATTATTTTCACAGAAATAAAGAAATGTACAAATATTTTTTTCCCAAAGCCATTCTACAACGATTTTCAAGTTTTCATACAACATTTTGGAAGCAAACTTTACAAACAACTGACATTGGCAATTTTGTGATATGTCTTATTTCTCACATTTTGATTGGTCTAACTGCATGCTATTTTGTAATACCAAAGATTTCCTCCCGCCCAGACCATTGGTGTCAAAAAGTTTTTTTAGCCAAAAAAAGTCATATACGACATTTTAGAAGCCCAGCGACGATATAATTTTTTAAAAGCATGAAAAAAGTATGTTTGTTTTCGTTTATGAGATTGACTCTAAAAAACATGATTGAAATAAGATGATGACAAATATATATAAGGAAGTTTGGTACATTCATGGATTCGATTTGTCTTTTTAAAGTCAGAAGAACTGCTAATCGTGTTATATTATTTTTAAAAAAACCCGGAAAGTTGATAAGACAATAGTACTCAAAAATGTACAGTGACGTATAGTTATTTGTTCTATCCAATACTTACAGGAAGTAAGCGAATCTATGCTGGCTCCTTTACAAGAGGGTATTGTACACAGGAACGTTTCCAACCATTTAAATTCTGGACAAATGGAAGCATGAGTGACTGTACCTATACTAAATCAATATGCAGTGAAGAAGGTCAAGTTGTATACAAAGATGATTCAAGAAAGGAGGATAGATCATGCGGATGCGATTATACACAGAACTATTCATTTATAATAATTCCAAAAAACCTATGTTTTTGCATCCCTACAGACGAAGACTGTTCTTGCTATCTGAAATCATGCCCAGTAAACTATACACTGTCAGCAGGTATGGTACTTTTTAATAAGGTCTTTCCCATTTTCTGTGGAAATACCTATTGTGTTTGTTCTGATTATATATTTTTTTCAGCCTTATTTTGTTCTTGCGATAAATATTTGTTTCGCAATATGTCGCTTAGATATTTCTAATATGGTATTGTATAGTTCATGCGCTTTTAAAGTTCACCCTGCTTAGCCGAACAATTTTCTTCCCTGAGTACTGTTTTCCTTGCGACTACATCTATTCCGTAGCCGCATAAAAAAGCGACAATTTATTTTTAAAAATTACTTGTTATATCCTTCACATGATTTGTCCTATTTTGACCGAATCGATATCTACACTCCATATGAGTTTTATTTCCCCTGATGCAAATGATATAAGTAATATGCATTTCTAATTGGTTAACCATAAGTATTAGAGACTTTTTGAGGTCCTTGGTCCAAATAATGAAAATTGGTTTTGGCTTATTTTCACTTACTTCCAAAAACCGTATAAGTTATCGACAACATATTTTTACAAAAATGTAAGTTGCCACATGTCGTAACACATGAACTTTGGTTAAAAGGGTACATTGCCCGTAAAAGGGAATTTCTCCTTTTTCATATTTAACATTATATGTATGACTCATTTATCTAGTATAATAAAGACATAGGAAAATTTGATTAAAGGTCCTTGGTGTATGACCTTGAAATCGAGCTGAAGGTCAAAGTTAAATTTGATGTTCTGGATTTTGAACTTTGCATTAACCTTATATTTAAACACGATAGAGCCATGGGACTTCATTAGGTTGCAATTGACATGAACTTGAAAATCCAACCGGAAGTAGCTTTGTTTTGTACTTATCTGATGTAAAAGTATATAGGACCATATATTTTTTGAATCAGTGTTATGTTAACTATCAAAAATGTTTAGAAATCATATATTTTTTAAATCAGCGTACATCAAGTTATCATTTGACACTGTATGTGACACTTTAAACTTTATTTTAATATTTTCATATCAATATGAATCGTAAGAAGTGGTAAGACCTTCAATTGTTTTCTGAGAACATTTGGTTTCAAATTAGTTATATATTTTTATTGATGACTAAAAGAATAAGATTACTTCTACTCTTTGACTTAAACAAGTTAAAGTATCAGTGTAGACCATTAAAAAGGCTATTTTTCGGTTTTATCTTTTATTTTTATATTGTCAAATAGCTGTCGGTGTATTATTGAGACAATCATAGATAATGTTATTAGAAGAAATGACACTTATTTGCTTTTAATAAGATCATATTTTATTGAAAAAAAATAAATGACAGTAAATAATACAATAAATGTACAAAGTTTACATGCTTACGTTAACATTTCCAATCATTTGTTGTTCTTTGAAATCACCTTTTAAACAGCGCCTGCATATTTAGTCTGGCCTTTTTTTTTTCTTTTCTTTGTAACTGTAATGGTTTGCAATAATGAAATAATGGGAATTATGAGTGGTATGTACAGTTTATGAAGATGCTTTTGGAATATACTCTAAATTACAACCATTATCTAAATTGAGCAGGATTGCAGGACTACGTTTTAACTGTGTATCATGTTGATTTCAGTTTATGCAAAAACTCTTTTTATATGTTATTACTTATTTTGGTTTCTTACCTTTTTATTTTTTTTAATATTATCTATTATAGTGATAGTTCAGTATTGAGTCCAGTTTATTTACCGGTTTTTATAATATATGTTGGTTGGTTGTTATTGTTTTCAGATGTAAATATAAATCAAAATGCAGACATCTAATACGTTCAGGCATTTCTCATCCAATCCTTATTTTACTATTCTTTAGTTTAGTCTTAAGATTTCGGCATTCATCTCAAAAGCTATCCAAACCTTTAAAGAGTTTGAAGGGATATAGTTATGATACTGCTGTCAGGTCATTAAGGGTTGAATATTTATATTTTAGTGTGACGTCCATTTTCACTGAATTTGTTCACACATTTATTTAGAGGCCAGCTGAGAACAACCTCCGGGTGCGGGATGTTCTCGTTGCGTTGAATGTCGATTGTTTGAGTTTGGATTTTATCCTTTTCTTTGGTCGGGATGTTGTCTCTTTGACATATTCCAGGTTTCCATTCTCAATTTTAAGGTTATGAAATTTTTCCGATATATATCTATCGATCAATTAACTGTATTTTTTGGAATATAACAAAACGGTTCGAAGCAGATCAAAATGGTTCGTGAAGATATCTATTCAAATTATTAGATACATTTTGTTTTTATCAACCGTGTTATTTTTTATTAAATAATGTCACATAAATTGTAGTACACACATCTGAATTGTTACCGTCATGTTAGCCACGGGTTTTACATGAATAGAGACTTTTGCAAAATATTAAAAAAAAAACAAAGCGTATCTTTTTTATATTATATAATGATGAATATCGTATTATAAAAATTTCGTACAGCTGTTCACTTGTGTATCAGGAAAGCGTTGTCATCTTACTTTTAGAAATGAAAAAAAAAACAACTTTAGAGAAACTACATGTTTGAAAAAATCATACAAATTCAATTTAGTTCCATGACACATTCGAACATTGCTTAAATTTTAAAAGTTTCATCATAGCAATTCAAATCAATATATTCAGCCTGTAAATTATTGTTATCGTTCATGACATTAGACTTTAAGGATCATCAATTTGAATTTTGTCTTTATTTTAGATTATGAATGTCTACCAAGCAATTATAATCAAACATCAAAATGTATAAATATAAGGTGAGACGTTTGGAATATTTCCAAAAAAATATTTTCAAGCTTATGATTTTATAATGAAAATATTACATTCTGTATTTATCGATTGAAAATCAAACTGGTGAGGTAACTGTTGTTATCGAATCTTTTTCATCTGTATATGATCACATAGTCACATAAATGACATACAGCAACGTATATACTTGCTAGATCTTACAAATGATCTACGAAACTCATTGAAAACTAATAACAAGTATTGTCCAATGTTGCATCACCTACATGTACCAACAGCAGAATTAGATTTATTGTGAACGTACTAAAGGATGGATTATCAGATTCACAAAAATACTGAACTTCGAGGAAAATTTAGAGCCCCGAATCAAATGCCAAATCGAAAACTCATCAAGCTCATAAACATTAAACTTATGATACAACTGTCATATTTCTTATGTAGAACCGACATTTTCTTATATCAACTGCAAATTAAGTAAAATTGAATCAAATGGGTTTCTTTTATTACTAAATGTCTAGTTTTTATTATAAAACTTTTGTCCATATACTTTGTTTCTGAAGAAAAGTCTTTAATATGTCCAAATTTAAGAGAAAAATATTAATATTTTTTTGGCTTCCCAGGCAGTCATTTGCTAAACGTACCTCAGCGTCACCTTTCTCGTAATTTTTTTGTGATCGCAATACGCAAGTGAGAAGGGTAAAACCAAATTTGAAAAAAGAGTCAATAAATGTAAACATCGCTGAGTTATTAAAATAAACTTTATTTTATTGTACATGTTATACGCGTGCTTTATTCAATATCCATGCTTTTTTGTTGGTTGTTTACATTGGTGACAATTAGTAAACCTAGGCTTCAAAACACAACCATTAATTAGCTTCCATTTGTTCACATCAACACTGACCGAGTGAATTATTTTTATGACGATTATACCATACGGATGCGTAAAAAAATTAAAATCGTGCACCTTGTCCTTTAACTTTTTGGTCAGCTATATACATGATACATATTGAGTATATGTATTTAAGATGATATGATATGCTAGAGTTCGCGTTCATTGATAAAGGTTATTGTTCCTTATTCAAAATCATCCTCTATAGAGTGTTATGGACGACATCATGATTTGATTGGTAATTATAAAACATATGTGTCAACAAAACAGCTGACAGTTGTCGAGCTAGCGATAATTCATATCCAAATTATGATATCCTCATGCATTATCAAAATGACTTTCCCTTTGTATATTCGCCTATGAAAAATTTCAATGTATATTGGTATTCTTAAAGTTTGAATGAATAAACGAAAGATAAATATATAAGTGTGCATGTACATATTATTTATAACAACAGAAATAAACACGAAGTAAACAGTCATACAAGCTTTTTTAAACGTACCATAATAAAATATATTTATAGATTACAATCTTTTGTAGATATTCTGAAAGCAAAGATAAAGAAGGAACCGTCCTTACACAAATGAATAACGTGTTGTTCAGTAAAAAATGTAAGTTCTCACATGCGTTTGCGGTGATGCATAAACATGATAAACATAAAGATATTTTATAAAACAACGTATCCCCACATTTTCGTGAAGTATTAAGAACCGCCAAGCATCGCACGGAGAATATAAGTCTCGAAAAATATGCATATGTCTTGGTGGTGGAAGTAAAAAAAAAACACCAGGAACTAAAATAAAGTCACCAGCGTTTTGCATAACATTTGCAACTTTTCTTTAAATTATATTATAGAAGACAAGATATTCGTATTTCTATATACCAATTTACTTCATTTTCTTTTTTTAATGGACATAATATAGAATTTGAGAAATTGTCAGTTATTCGGTTTTGTAATTGGGAGATACATGTATGGCCCCCGATATTTTTTTCCTATTTAGAAAATTGATGGTATCAACAGTCTTTTTTTAAGAATTGATTTACAGCTTAAAATGTTAACAGTCTCTATCTACACAAGTTTGAACATGACAAATGTTTGATACTTAGTTAGTACAACACATGCAGATTTACGTATGTCCTCTATTGAATGGTAAGGTTGCTGTTTTCTTTGACTTTAAGAAAAGGACTACTTTTTATTTATGCTCGTTGTGATAACTTTATTTATGTGACGCGCGTTTATGAGAGATATGCCGTTCTTTTTTAAACGATATGGTAAGAATATTATTATCCGGATGACATTTTTGCAGACACACGAATCAAGTGGAATAGGGACACAAGTGCAGCTACCGTATTGTATAGTCTTTGCCTCGTTTACATAAGTGGTAAGTTGAACGAGAATAATATTGTTCCACCTTTCGCTAATTTATAAAGTAAAATAATCCGAGTCCCCTCCTGATTATATAAACTCTTTAGATAGTTCTTGTTTTCCAACATAATGTATAAATCATTATTCTGATCAAACAGATACAAATAGTATGTGTTTGTACCTTACACGTAATCATGATAATTGAGGAATTAATTTCTTCACAATGACTTTGATTATATATATATATATAAAAAAGAAGAAGATGTGGTAGGATTGGCAATGAGACAATCGTCCACATGAGACCAAAATGACACAGAAATTAACATGTAAAACAATGTAACACAATTCAAACGAGAAAACTAACGGCCTTATGTATATAAAAAAATGAACGAAAAACAAATATGTAAGACATAAACAAACGACAACCACTGAATTACAGACTTGAGACAGGCACATACATACATAATGTGGCGGGGTGGTTGCTTTTTTTAAGATGTAATATATTATAACTAATACGTAAATTCAAAAAGAAAAAGAAGGAATTCAGTTTGTTTAATTGCTTCAGTTTTAAATATTATCACTTGAAATTTAAATATAAGTCATATTTCACTTCAAATCCTAACGTTGCCATTAACACGACTACAACAACTAAACAAAAAACGAGGTTAAAGAAGTGTTTACCGGTACAATGAAAAAAAAAATAAAAACCGTTTAACCCAAACATTGACCTGCTGGAACTGAACGCATCCTATAGTTCAAAGTAACTGAAATTTGTCAATATATCTTTGTATCATGATTATTCCCTGCTAAGGCGAACGTCTTCATCATTACATTTGATAATAGAAAATATTATGCTATCTTGTATAACCAAGTAACAGATATTTACCTTTCAATCTTTTAGTTGCAGGAGTATTTTTCTTTGTTGTTTTATTTGACAAATGGACTAGTCAACAATTGGAATCACTGAACATATGTATCCAGAGAAAGCAAACAGGTAGGACCCTGTAAAAAAAATATAAATATAAATAACATTTTGATATTTTTGATAATTGACAGTAACATGAGTAAAGCAGAATAATATGCTATGGTATGAGTATCAGAAGACATAACTTTTATTATAAATATATCGTTGATGTTTCATTAAAGTTAATCAGAGAGCTAGATTATACACAAAACGCATGCATAAATATCATTTTACAGCTATATATATTTCATTGTGATTGTTTGATTGATTTTACTTCCAATTGATCTATGTCGTAAATGGTTCTGCATGTTGTGTTTACTGTTTAGACTTACTATTCGACATTAAAGTTGTGACTTCATAGTAGCTTTATATTCTAAGTTGATAATTTTTGTCTCAGATAAAACAAGCTTTCTATGTTGGTTTTACATATTTGCTGTAAGTTTCAAAGTTTCTGAGATAAAAGGGACATAAAAAGCAAAACCTATGTAAGTTTCTTTTAATTCTTGATTTACGGGGATTTTTTTTTATAAGGTCCCATTAATTTTAGCTCACCTTGCCCATTGGCTAAACATTTCTTTCTTTTTGTTTGGCATTCGTCATCTGTTGTAGTCATCGTCCGTCGTCGTCATCGTCCGTTAACCTTTACAAAAATTTTCTTCTTTAAAATTTCTAGGTCAAATTTGTATATTTCTTAAGGAGTATGTCCAATTACCCTGCCGGCCAATTAAGAAGGACGACATGGCTAAAGAAATAACATAGGGGGAAATGCTAGTACTGTCTATGAGTGAGAAACTATCTATAAATAAAAACAATCTGACAGGGCAAAAATGTTCAGAATTTTGACCTTTACAAATTTTCCTGTTATGTTTATACTGTCAGACGACTATTTTTATTCCCTTAAGGTGGTACTTAACACTACAGGGATATAACTCTGTTGAGTCAGCTTAACGTTTTAATTACGTTGTGTTGGAAAGGGATTATTAGGCTTCTAAGTGATCAAAATTGGTGTCTGTCAAACTGCTATATAATCAGTGTTATTTTTCTGATAAAATGGTTGGTTCACAATTTTTGATTTTTTTATATTTTTGTTAGAGGGTCACAGTTAATACTTCGTCAAAATTTTATGAAAATTAAACGAGCCAAATTAATTTTAGTGAAAGTGTTGGGTACAACCTTTATAGACAATTTTATAATTATTTTTCTTACTTTTTGCCTACTATCTTGAAAACTATAGCACTTTAAATTGCAAATATGATCAGCAAAATAACTTCTTCAAACAAGTCTACGATTGAAATCGTCATTTGACTCCTTGTTAGGAGTGATGCTCTTTGATGTCGATTTTTATCATTTTTTAGAATTTGTGCCCTCTATCTTGAAATTCTGACAGATGGATAGAACTTCAATCGCAACAAATTATCAGCAAGACAAGATCTACAATTAAGACAATAAAGAGAAAAATTTTCAACGTTTATAGATAATACTCAGTAATGACGATTTTCGATATCTTGATTGCATTTTGCCATATATGATAAAAATAATTACATATAAATATACGCTTTAAATCACAAAAAAAAGTATCAAGTCAAGATCTACTCACAATTCATATTTTGCCAAAACAGTTAGTACATGTATCATGTCACTCTTTATAGGATTGATTGCACTTTAATGAGTTTTTTGTATCTTCTTTTGTATTTTGAGCACAAACGAAAGAAGTTAGCGATAAACCAAACGAACTAAATGATCGTCAATACGAGATCACCAAAACAGATTTTTGCCATGAATTTTACATGTCTAAAATGTTGGAGAGTTTGCTTTGTTAAATATGAACATAAGTTGAGCGATGCTGGCTTTAAAAAGCCTCTTGTAAAATTATTTGCTTGTTTGGGTTTTTTTTTGTAAAAAAAACATGGTTTTGGCATCTGCTGAATTTAAAGGATTGACAGGTCTCACGAATATCAAAACAATAAAACCTTCCTACTTTGAGCGTCTCCTTTTTTCATATTTCTTTAATCTTATGTTTATCCTTTTTAATTGTAAAATTGTAACCCTTTAATTTCATTTTGTTTAGTCTACAAAAAAACGCTGTAGTGGTCATATACGCTTGGTTGCATACAACGCTCGAGTACCGGAGGTCGTGGGTTCGAATTCCGGCAGGTTCTATCAATGGGTGAAAGGTGGTATATTTCGCGACATCTACATGATAAAAACGTGTTGATGCAGAATTATGTTTTGAGATGTTTTTGGAAATAAAACAATCCGACGATGCACATTCAAGACCAACAAAGAGTGTCGTTGTTGTTTCTTCTTCATATGTTTGAAATTGCAAATAAGACAAAGTAAATTCCTTTTACATGCAATATATGAATTTATCCGTCTTAAATTTTCTAAATTGATGCAATTGCATAGAGCGTAAAAATATCTCAACGGTACAAAAAGAACAAAAAAGATCAACACCAAAAAAAAAAAATTGATCAGAGGAATTCGATTAAAAGCTTGTAAGTAATAACAGTTCCTGAAGCTCTTTTTTTTGACGTTTTTCGTGCATTCTATGATATATCATAATTCATGTGTGTTGACCATGTGGAACCATTTTCCCGAACGTTTCTTTATGTGCATGATGCGTCTGGCGTACTAAATTATAATCCTGGTACCTTTGATAACTATTTACACCCCTGGGTCGATGCCACTGCTGGTGGACGTTTCGTCCCCGAGGGTATCACCAGCCCAGTAGTCAACACTTCGGTGTTGACATGAATATCAATAATGTGGTCATTTTAATAAATTTCCTGTTACAAAAGTTTGAATTTTTCGAAAAACTAAGGATTTTCTTATCCCAGGCATAGATTACCTTAGCCGGGTTTGGCACAACTTTTTGGAATTTTGGATCCTCAATGCTCTTCAACTTTTTACTTGTTTGGCTTTATAAATATTTTGATATGAGCGTCACTGATGAGTCTTATGTAGACGAAACGCGCGTCTGGCGTACTAAATTATAATCCTGGTACCTTTGATAACTATTTACACCCCTGGGTCGATGCCACTGCTGGTGGACGTTTCGTCCCCGAGGGTATCACCAGCCCAGTAGTCAACACTTCGGTGTTGACATGAATATCAATAATGTGGTCATTTTAATAAATTTCCTGTTACAAAAGTTTGAATTTTTCGAAAAACTAAGGATTTTCTTATCCCAGGCATAGATTACCTTAGCCGGGTTTGGCACAACTTTTTGGAATTTTGGATCCTCAATGCTCTTCAACTTTTTACTTGTTTGGCTTTATAAATATTTTGATATGAGCGTCACTGATGAGTCTTATGTAGACGAAACGCGCGTCTGGCGTACTAAATTATAATCCTGGTACCTTTGATAACTATATGCATACAATCATTAACAGTTTTGCTATTAACAAGATTCAGGGACGATGTTGAATTCTGTTCTATCAATGTAAAAAATCTTCTGGAGTTATAAATCATAACTTCAGTACGAAGAACTTATTGTTGAAATTTTAGATAGAATACAATTGGGGTGAAAGATACCAGAGGGACACTAAAACTCAAAGATAGAAAAAAAAACTGACAACGCCATGGCTAAAATTAAAGAGACAAACAGAAAAATAATAGTACAAATGACACAATCATGACAATATAGAACACTAAAGACTAAGTATCACGAATCCCGCCACATAATGGGAATGCTCCACCTGTAGCACCCGTTGTGTTACTTACATGAAAAAGAAGATGAGGTACAATTGCCAATGAGACAACACTCAACAAGAGTCCATAATGACACATAAATTAACAACTATAGGTCACCGTACGGCCTTCGACAATGAGCAAAGCACATACCGCATAGTCAGCTGTAAAAGCCACGAAATGAAAATAAAACAATTCAAACGAGAAAACTAACGGCCTTATTTACATAAAAAAAAAATGAACGAAAAAACAAATACGTACACATAAACAAACGACAACCACTGAATTACAGGCTCTTGAATTGGGACAGGTACATACATTATGTTATTAAGAACCCAGTAATTAGTATAATTCCGTAGGTCCCATTCATGAAAAGGGAAGGAGATTGTAGTTACGACGCAAGGAACATATCCGATATCATCTGTGAAACGGTTATTCAATACCGATCAACCAACTCGTGATAGCGTCCGAAAAATTTATAGGATGATTTCAACTTCATCATTTGGAATGCTTGATTTAATAGCTTCCTTGTGAGCAGCAACCCTCTATCAAGGAAATCACGATATGGAAATGCAAGCACGGGAAAATTTTGATTTATTTAGTGGAAAGTAAAGTTAAAGGATTTTGCTAATTTCTTATCTTTCATCCTAAGAAGTTCCTGTATGAAGATGATGAAGTCAGCATCATCATAATAAAGAAACAAGTTGGTAAAAAGAGGGGGATAATTGGTTTTAATTGGAATGCTGACAGTCTGTTGAAAAACACGTCCTCCAAACGTAACAAATTTGTAGTCAATCAAGAAATCAGGCACTTGGATAATGTCAGTTTCAGAGAATTTTTTGTTTGAATCAAAGTGATCTTTAACAAAACTCAGAGTGCTCTCAACACTTTAACAGGTGGTATTCAAAGACTTATCTTTTTTTTAACCAACTAAAGTTGCCTTTGCTAATGATTTTTTGGGGTCCAGTATTTTGTTGATTTAATTTTTTTATGTAATAAATCGATATGTACAGAAAGAATATGCATTTAAGTCATTTACAAAATGCCTGTCCAAGTTCAGCATTTTATGTAATATACATTGTATTTTACTTTATCCATATTCCAACCATATGCATTTTAAATTATCCTCATAATCAAAGTATTGAATACACAATTGCTCCTTTTAACAAGGTTCATGCGCACATGTCGTTACAGATGCCGTTGTAGCCGAAGTTAAAACAAACGAACCAGAGTTAGATGAAACCGATAGAGGACCCAATCATGAGTTTTATGAAAACAATTCATGCTACAAACGACAGAGTATATACAATTTATTATATTTTTTAAATTATAGGGAAACAAGTCTGTTATATTTTGTATTTTTTTTTGCAATGATTTGGTTTCTTGAAGAGATGGTTATGATAATAATAACATTGATATTTAGAATTTAGAATCAGTTGGGAAAAGTATATACTCAGAACGCTTAATAAGACACCTTTGTCTTTATTTTCTGATTTTAATTGCATTAAAAGTGAAACGTTTCCTATAAATTTTTATCTCAATTATATTTCTGATATTACCTAAAATATATGCTTTATAAAAACATAAATATTAAACTTAAGTTTGTGAGAACAATTTATATGAAAACATTAAGATACATGACGATTTTACCAAGTATGCAATAAAAAGCATCGGGGTTTATAGACTCTAATTATTTTGGAAATTCAACATTACTTAAACCTGGACATTTGAAGTCAAATTGTTTTTATAATTTACGACATATATGCATAGAATCTATGAAAATTTATTATATGTATTTTACTAATACCATGTATGTATAAACGGTGATAACATATCTGATCATATTCATTGTTCAAAATCGTATAGTTCCATTCTTGATTATAGATGCAGATAGAGCGGATGAAGCAGCAGAAGAAACAGTGTTGGTTGATACTGCATATGTCAGAGAACAGAGTATTTATAATTTTTTATGTACAATTACAATATATATTTTCTACTGTCAGAAGACATACTATCATTTCGTCTTCTTAATAACGTGAAATAATACAATAACATTGTGTTCTATCATGTTTATTATTAACGGAAGTGTTTAATGCATAGGATTGTCGTACTTTCATATTTAAGGACGATCGTAGTCTCAGCACTTTTTTTGAATGACATCAAATTACATTAAGCAGTACGGTTTAAACGCAAAGATATTTATAAACTTTAAAAAAAGAATTGCACTTAGTACATTTCTTTACTGATAGTTATGTGACCACTACGTCAATATCAATGTTCTACATGATATTTTTTTTTTATTTTTTAAAGTAATTTACCGACAAGAGATTATTTTATTCGATTTTCTCTTCTAATATAACCGATACTTTCTGTTTATACGTAAGCTATATCTTAATTCAAAGTGAAGCTACACAGTCTATTTTTTCTATTATTTATTGTAGATCAACTAACAACAGATGAAATAAACTTCTTACGAATGATACATCTTCTGTTCAGAGTAGCATGCCCAGTTGTTCGAATGAAGTTTAATCTTGAGATTAAACCTAACCAGTTAAGAAAAACTCTTGTAAAACATAATTTTAACTTGAATAAACGGTACAGAAGGAAAGAGATTATCAATTGTGTTCAGTGGGAATTACTATATCCACAGGATAAAGGTACATACTAGTTATCATAAAAGTCCAATTATTGAAGTGTTTAAAGAATTTAAGCTGATAAACACTGAATTGCTTAAGCGTGGTTCATACATGAAATCACACTCGTCTGTAAAAATTATGTTTATACTGACCCATTCTAGCTTACAAAGTTAACAAATCTCTTTCAAATCATTTCATACGATATTCTAAGTAAACAAATCATAAAGAAATCACACTAAAACAGAAACAAATTGCTTACAAATCATACAATAAAAAGAAATCGCAAAGAAATCTTTTTAGGAAATTTGGAAAATTCTGATTTGTTTATGATTTGGTTAATGAATCGCAGAATCACGATTTGAAAGAGATTTGAATACGATTTGAAAGCAATTTGTTTATTTATTTTTCTGTTTGGGAATTTAATGATGGTTAAACTTATTATGAATATTTTTAAGAACTTAACAAAAATTAGTTGTAAATTTGTATGAAAATTGAATATGTCCCACGGACTTAGTTTACTTGATCTCAATTTGCAAAAAGTAAAATCACAAAAATACTGAACTCAGAGGAAAATCCAATCGGAAAGTACATATTCATATGGCAAAATAAATTGACAAAATACATCAAAAACGAATGGACAAGAATTGTCATATTTCTGACTTAGTACAGAAATTTTCAAATGTAGAAAATGGTGGATTAAACCTGGTTTTAAAGCGCTAAACCTCCCACTTTGATGACAGTCTCATCAAATTCCGTGTAACAATTTAAAAAGGAACAATTTAACAGAGCACAAAAAAACATCTACAAACACATTCATTGATTCGCGTGTCTGACGTCAGAAATTTTTAAACGTCACATAAATTTGTCGTTCAAACCGCTTTGTTATTATTGTTAGGCTTGTTTCTCATAAACTGTAAACAATAGTTTTATGAAATAGTTGGAAACGTTCATCTGGTAGGGATGATCAGACCCCTTTTTTGTTGATCAACGTTAAATTTTCATTACATATTTGATGTATGGAACGGTTGTATGTTGGGTACACAGAGTACATTGGATCAGTTTTCAGTTATCAACGTTAAATTTCTTGATTTGGTCGGTATTGCATATACCATAAGAGAAAATTTTAACTATATTTAGTGTACATTGATGAAAGAAGATATGACGCGAGTGACAATGTAATAACTCTCCATCCCAGTCAAAATATGTAAAATGTAAACAATTATAGAGCCAATACGGCCTTCAACACGGAGTTTTGGCTATTACCGAACAGTAAGCTCTATAAAGGGCACCAAAAATTACTAGGTTAAACCATTCAAACCGGAAATCAACAAATGACAACATCTGAACGTCGTTGTTGATGGTTCTTGTCTGTCATATTTTGTTTTTTTTTGTAACGAATTTTATATGAATATTTATAAATTAGGCCTCGAAGTTTTTAATTTAACTGTTTCGTATTTTTATTGTCAAAGTCTTTTATTGTCGATCATACATGTACGTTATCGGATCTTTTTCAAAGGCCGTTTGGTTGACAACAATTGCTTACAACCATTTCATGTGAACTTTGGTGGATATTTGTCTCATTGGCAATCATAACTCTTTGTTTGTATATACATAGTAGAAACCATGTTGTGCTCTGTAAAAGATGATTTGTAAAATAACTTGTAGCTTAAACAATTGTGATGTCTTGTTATAATTATAAATTACATTTTTTTCTTCAGAAAAATCAGTTACATCAGAGAATTTTGATATTAGACTCATGGTATATCTTTTAAGTGATCTTGCCAAAATCAGTGTTGGCGATTTATATCCAGTTCAATCTGATCTAAGTATCGGTGCAATGCTTTCCAGAATTAAATTTATAAGGAACGAAGCAACTCAAAGCTATGAAGGAAAACTCTCAGAGGAAAAGTTCAACCAATATTGGGATGATATTGGACAGGTAAAATACCAATTCACAAACCTTATTAATATTTTCGTGTCGTTTATGTAAATAACTGTCATCTTAATTGCTATTTATTGTTGATAGATTGTTGAACTATTAGCAAAAACTAATGTATTTATCTCAATAAATAGTCAAAGATAGCATAAAATACAACACTTTATAATAATAACTCGTTTGAAACTTCTATCTATATTTACCTTTACTACGATCGATCAAAGCCGAAAGTCGAGGATGAACGGGTATAAGAAGCAACACATTTGAAGTGCAAAGTGATCAAAAAATGCCTTAAATGATTGACCAACTCCATCTTTGTTCAACCTCGCTCGAGACAGTTGTTACATGTATTCTTTATAAATTCTTTAAATAAATTAGTTCATTAGTTTAAAATCTGAAATTGAAGAAAGTTCAATATCGAATAACTGACTAAAGTGTTGAAAAACCATCCTTTACCGATAATCTACCAACAGCAGTATAAACCCAATACTGTAAAAGATATGAGAACAACATTAATGAATTTTATGCCTTAAAAAACGCTTTACTTATTTTATTACAACATGTACAAGGCTATTCTACTTGCTATAATATTATTTGACGTTTAACATTTTTAACACGTTTTAATTGACCGTTCAACTGAATTGATTTTAACGTTTCTGATAAGTCTGATTAAAGACGAAACCGCGTATAGCGTTCAAATTAGAAGTTATAGAAGACCAGCTAATGGGTTAACTAAATTTTCTTCTGAAAAAAAGGAGCAAGATATATCAGAGGGACAGTCAAACTGATAGATCGAAAATAAACTGACAATGCCATGGTTAAAAATAAAAAAGGCAAAAGACAAATAATACATAGAAAACTAAAAACTAATCAACACGAACCCAACAAAAATCTAGGAGTGATCTCAGGTGCTCTGAAGGGGTAAACAAATCTTGCTCCCAATGTGGCACCCGTCGTGTTTCTCAGCTTATGACAAACCTGGTAAATAATCAAATTCGGTAGGTCCAATTCGTGAAAAGAGAACGGGATTGTAGTTTCGACATTCGGAACATTCATCTGGAACGCCAAAAGACAATATTTGAAAGCCGAGGATGTATAAGAACCAAAACAGGTGATGACCTTTATGACAAAAAGTACCTAAAAATTACAAAATGCCCTAGGAACTCAAAAACGTATTTTTCTTGAAATTTGAAATGTTTAATGTATTCCAATAACTGGAAAAGATTCTCAGTTGAATTTATAGTAAAACTGCTTAAACCCATATTTAGTCTTCTAAAAATCACTCAGAGTGTTTGTTTACATTTAATTCAAAGATCTAGAAAGGTTTCCTAAGATCATTTATAGATGACACTATTTTATGATCCAGTAGTTTATCATTAAATTAAAAGTATTACAATTTTGTAAAGGGAAGAACAACTCACGGAATATATTTTGTAGTTCCTACATAGTGTGAAACATTGCCAATAAAATCATACAATTTAAATATAAACCCAAAAAGTTTTTTTGTAAAACTTAATAAGAAGAATAATATTATGTTAATCAAATCTTTTTTTTTCTCAAACAGGCATTGTTCAAGTTGGTGTCTATGCATGTTGAGAACAAACATGATAAAGTGAAGACACAACTGATAAGTAAGTACTACATGTTCTGTTATCGTCACATAGTAATTAATTGCCATGATAGTACTTGTGAGTTAAGAAAACTCCTATAAAAGATGAGAATTAACATGTAGTATTCACAGAATGTAGGACAATAAGTTTTCCTAAATGTATAGCAATTCACAATTAGTTAAGTTTAAATCTATCAAGTGCAAAAGCAATGTTATTAAAGATAAAACACCACTTAAAGATCTTATTACTGTGGAAAAACTTGATGTCAAAAGCAAATCATTTAACTGATAAATCGCATAAGATTATCTTAACATTTCAATAGACTGTACTAATAATCTATTCTTTTTTCGCTCCAGGTAGACTTCGTTCGTTGATCCCTATACATATCGATATGAATAAAGTCTGTGTATTTATTGATAAGTCTGAAAATTATCCTGCTAGGATACTTCAACAACTAATTTATGAATACTGTACAATAATGAACTTTAAAACGATAGAAGACCTACTTAAAGAGGAAAAACACAGACTTTATCATAAACGAATTAAAACAGTTGAATGTTGCAAATGCACTGATAGTTTATCTACTTTTTTTAAATTCATCCCGGAAAAGCAATGGGAAGCATTGTTTGCAATAAAACAGGGTAGTAAATCATATTGTTGTCAAGTTAAAAAATGCTGCAATTTTTTTATCCCGAAAAAGATTGACACGTGTGACTTGTCAGCTGCTCTCTCCTTGGTGCTTAATATACCCAGTATTTTAAAACTTGCAATAACTCGATTATACAAGGAAGGATTTGATGGGTTTGTGAGTGATAACAAGCATACAATATTCCATTCTATGGAGAGAAAGTGGTGTTGTAAGTGTAACCAGGTTCCTATAGAGAAAGCGCTATTTGATCAAACACAATGGGAGAAACTGTTTATGAAAAATGAAAACAAAGCTTGCAGTGTAGATATTTCAGATTGCTATTGTCAGTTTTCTGTAAGAAAGGACATTAAATACTCTGATATGGAGGAAGTTTTTTGGTGCAAACTTTTTCATGTTGCGGGTCCTATTAGTGTTTTTGACAAAATAAGACAAGATGCGTTTTTAAGCTTTCTAAATTGGACTGTTAATGACAAACCTTTACAAAGAGCGTTAACAGAACTGATGTGTATGATAGAAGATGCGGCGTTTCAACAGGAAATGCTGCCATGCATATCTTCTTGTGACTTATTGGTTGATAATCTAACAAAACAAGTAGATGCACAGGAATGGGTTTCAAGGCATGAACAACTTCAAAAGGTACTTTTTAATATTATCATGATTATTCAAACACATTTAGATGTAACAAATATAGAAGTGTATTTTAAATATTGGTCCAACTATTTCATGTATTTATGAGTGATTTTTTTATAGTTTTATTGTATACGCCTTTATTTAATATATCAAATATTGATTTTTTGCAGGCAACAACAGAATCACAATTTCAAATTATTTTACCTGATAAAGGTATGTAACACACACACACACATATATATATATATATATATATATATATATCTTGCTTAACCTTAACCTGAGGTTATATTTGTAGTTGTTTTGACTGTTACTTTAATTATTGACACTTGTAGTAGCTTTAAAAAATGAATTGGTGGCTTTGTGTTCATCTCTTTTTTTCTGTCCACCTGTCATTTTTCGCTCGATATTAGTGAATAATTTCAGCAAACTGCATGTTCCGTGTTTCCATTTGCATGTTGTGACTACAGGCAAAAGTAAAACTTAAAATAATTATAAACTTCTTTGCGCTTTGGTCTATAGGCAGATGTGTCTTCGTATCAAACGCTCATTTTGATCTGAACACTGTTTGAATTATAAGAGTCATTTTCTGTTTTTAATAACTTTCCAGACAATTCGCTTAAATTGAATAAAATACGTTCAGTCTATGTGCAGACTGTTTACTTCTACAAGTTGTGACTTGGATGGAGAGTTTTCTCAGTGGCACTCATCATGCTCATTCTACATCTTTTTATTTCTGTGTTCATTCGTTGTTATTTACATGAGCAGATTAACTACATACTGAATTATATAAAAAGCTACTTACCCGTACTGATATCGACTGATAGGGAATTGTCTGAACATAAAATATTTTCTCGCAGTCAATTTATCGTGAAATAGACTGGAAGTCTGAACGTAAAATGAGATGTTCAGTCTTTTTATTGAATTTTGGTATCAAAATGTCAGTTTGAACTCAAATTCTTTTACTAGTAGTTACTGGCCAAATATCTGTATCATTATGTATGACATGTCTCAAACACAATAAAAGCGAAAAAATTGCACGAAAAAAATGTAGCTGAAGTGCGTGTAATAGGTATATTAGACAGCTAATTGTTTGATTGAATGCACTCGCTAAAGATTCCTGGCGATGGTCTGAACTGTTGGTCGTCTTATTGTTGGCGAAACACATATGACAGACTTCTTGTAAGTTTTCAATGGTGCACATAGGGTTGTTGAACTACATAACTGATGAAAAATCTAATTCAACGATGAACTATCATTGCTGCTACAGGGACAAGTTTGTTGCCTACTAGTATAGAGACGCCAAAACATAGGTCAAAAAGTTTTACGTAGAAAGTGTGATGATATTAGAAGTCATGCTATCACCACAGACACGTCCAGTTCAAAACACTAGAAAAGTATAAGCAGCATTTTAGAGACAGATTTGTTCGTATTGTTACCGACACTTAAACTTTCTGGTATATATGGGATGATTTATATCGCGTGTACAGTTGACAATTAGCACTATGAATTCGAATATGCTCTAAACAAAACTGGTATAGAATTCCGCTGGACCGAATTTGATGCTGAATTTAGTATATGCCCAGAAGGGCAGTGCTGTGTTACATAACATTAGTGTGAAGTTATCTGAACGTTTGAATTCTGTTGTAATATTAATCTGGTATTTTCATGAATTATGATATTTGAACATTCAACTTTATATGACACGTATTTCTATATTTACATTTATTTCAAATATTTAAGTTATGTTTTCTCAGATGTAACTTTTCTTTACTTGACAAAGTTTGAGATTAAAAATTTAAGGATTTTGAAATTCTTATCAGTTAGATAAAATAATTAGAATACGGCTACGTATTTCAATATCAATCTTAACATGCTTAATACATGTAATATAACATTGGAATTTCTAGTTTTATCAATTGATTTATAAGATTTATCTTTTATTTTTGTTAGATGGTTTTCACGTTAAAAGTATACAGATCCCTAAAGATTTTCCTTTACCAGAAAGGACGTAAGTACATTTGTTTTTAATTCCAAATATATATTTGCTTGACAATATAAAAAACGAACAACTAATCAGTGTACATTAACCACAAGGCTTGTCATGCAAAATATGACTTAAAGTGAATTGCAATTTTATCGCCTGTCATTAACTAATGAACCTGTCAGTGTACATAAACCACATGGCTTGTCATACAAAATATGACTTCAAGTGAATTGCAATTTTATCGCCTGTCATTAACTAAGAACCTTTCAGTGTACATAAACCACAAGGCTTTTCATACAATATATGACTTAAAGTGAATTGAAATTGTATCGCCTGTCATCAACTAATGAACCAAAACTGTATGAACTTGTTAAAAGTAAAATCACAAAAATACTGAACTTCGAGGAAAATTTTAAGACACTACAATTCATATGCAAACTGTTAGATACCTCGAAGCAAACTAAAATATATGTAGTCGAACGATTTTTTATATTTGCTTCATTCGATTTTCCGCTTTAGGGCCAGTTTGTATTTTTGACTTGATATGCAGTCTTATCATAATTAGTTGTTCTATTCACACCAAAAATATTTATGCCTTTGTCCTTTGGGTTGAGAGTTGATTGTCGCGTTAAAATCATATCAATTGTTCTCCATTCAAATAGGATGAATAACCTACGATATGTATAAACTTAGGAGCAGTATATGAATATATAATTCATACCACTCAGATGGCACACTGTGCTAAAGACTCAATTTAAAAAAGATAGGCTTTGAGAGATAACTAATCCTCATAAAACTTATGAGAAAGTTTTTGTTTTGTATGTTATGGTGTTATTATATCGTATATATCCAAGTCTTGTTTTACCCGAGTCAGGAACACATATATGGCTGTTCTTTTAATGTCCTTTTTGTGTCAATTCTCAAGACTTTTTGAATTTTGTTTTAATCTTTTGTACATTCTTGTATTGATAAAACACATCTGTACTCTGAAATTGGTGCATAATTTTACTAATGTTTCAAACCGTTTCTTTTAGTATCTCAAAACTGCGAAGTATTATTAGAATCTCCTTTGGTATGTTAGGCTAGATGTCTGATCAAAATCAATATTATTCCCAGTCTCGGAACAATCACAAAAAGGGTCACTGGTGTATATATGTATCGTCCCGTATAGTCATCGAATCGAATCAAATCGTCTCGTATCAATTCATTTGTTTGAATATGTATCATATATTTATATATAAACAATACACATCGATAGATATAAATGATATACAAAATGAGTATTTAGTTAAACCCTAGTATGTTATTATTTCATTGACATATTTAATTTAATATAGCTTGTCGGGTTTTTTTCAGTAGGTATTTCAAGGATCTCACTGACGAAGAAAACAATTTTTTACTGGTGATGCATGGACTTACAAAGATAGTATATTATGTTATACAAAATCAATTTAATACACGATATCCCGAATTAGACAAAATTCGAATGGATATTTACGAACAGCAAAAAACGTGCTCTCGTAAAGATTTGCACAAAGATAATAAAAGCCAAAAGAAAAAAATACACCTTACTCAGAAACAAAATGAACAACTTTTTTCGCCACAAAGTGAGTTTATTATCTTTCATACAAAGTGTAGGTTTAAAGTGTTAGTAAACATGTCCATGTCATTGTACTTTTTGAAATGTTAAACTTCTTTTGATGGCTGTGTTATTGAATTTGCCATACTTTATTCTCAGCCAAAAATACTTATTACATGACAACACCAATCTGTTAATTTTTTGTATTTCTGGAATATAAGACTAGTCCTGCATGTGTTTGAAAACATGAATTATATTACAAGTACATTTTTTCGACAAGAGAACTCTATAGAAAGTTGAATGGTAGGGCAATACAATCTGTTCTATCTAATATTATAATCGGTTCAATATTTTGTCAAACGAATACATATTTACAAATGATGGCAATTACCAAATTTAGAGTATCTCGTTCTGCAATTATCGTCCTCAAAGTGTTTCGTAATATTCAGGATTGTCCATCTAAGTATATAAAAATAAACTGTTCTTACTATATATTTCATGTTCAATAATTTCTTCCTTTCTTCCTGGTTCTAAAATTAATATTTAGATCGGAGTTTCACAATAGCAATGTTCCTTACGCATGGTCGTCTTTAAAATGTTCATTGACACTGTTAATGTTTGATCATAAAAAAAAACATTCCGAGTTTCTATGTAACTAATGAGCGGTGAAATTCAGTTGCGGGTGCTCATAGTAGCGTGCCCATTGTCCAAAAAGTACTCTAGTTAACGAGTTTAAGTTGACGGATAACACTTGGCTAATTTTTGTTGCAAATTATAGAAAAATGATATTTTTCTTTAAATCATGATTGTCGTCGTATGTTCCCATGGTGACCGTCATGATTTTCTAAATTTCATGTTCCCCCAGATACCGTATTGTGTGGGATATCTATAACATGAAACATAAAATTAGAACGCTCTTTGTTCGTGGTTAAAATAGTACTTCTAATATAGTTTATACATTTAACATGTCATATAACAAAAGCTGGACGTATTTAAGTGATTTTGCAATAATTATTTCACCATTGAAGTAAGAATAAGATTTTACCCTAAATTCACGCCATTTTCATCGAAAGCAAAATTATTACGTGTATCGTCGCGATAACTTTTGCTCTGATTAAAGTTTTATTAGAGATGTCAACTAGAAGTCGAGTACTCGTTGACAAAAACGATTACAAAAACGATACTCGACTTGTCGGTTTCCTGTTAGAGTATTGCTTTCTTTAAATTAAAAACAAAAACAATATTTGCATTGACAGCGCCTACCGTGAAATTAGATATAAATCAAAATGAATAAAATTCAAAATACGATTCGTTAAACTGTCATTTCAATTCCTCCAAACATAGGTAGGTTATGAACAAGAACATATTTTCAAGGCTTGCACTTTAAGCTAATAATTCCTTAGTCAGTCCGTCAGCTGTGTATCTTCAGAGCATATATTTTCATAAGCACCTAGGACAATTAATTACTTAACAAAATTAAGAAATCGCCTCGTCCCAGAAAAAATGTGACAATATAATATTTTTGAATAAGAATAAAGTCATTGCATTCTTTATCGACCCTCAGAAATGATTATAGTCATCCTAAAATTCAAATCATCACCTCTTCGTGGATCATTTAATGTGATTTTTAAAGGTTCCATAATACTGTTGTTTGAATAATAATTTTTCTATAAATATTTATTAACTACTTGATTAGATTATTGCCAGTTTACACAATTAGTATATGTGGTAAATCTTTTAATGAGCTATCAATTATATGGTATAAAATCCCTATTGTAATATCTAGTCCTGGTACAAATGTCGATGTTGTAAAACCAAAGACAACGACCCACAATAAATTAAATGGATATAATTTTGTGTTTCCATTTTGTAAATGTTTTACCGAACGAGTACTCGAGTATCGCTCGGTAAATCCAACGAGTACTCGATTAGTAAATAATCACCGAGTTGACATCCCTAAATATAATACACGGTGCATGTGTGTGCCAGATTTCATGTGTGAAATAATAGTCGATTTCAAAGATCTGTTGGTGTTTATACAATCTAAGTTTCTTTCATCGTGCAACAGTAAAATGTTCTAGTTACTTTTTACCAAAACCTTTGAAAATATATGTAAATTAAAGGATACAACTGTTTTATGTTTATATCACATTTAAATCCTGACTAACAGGGACTCCAAATGATATAAATAAAACCTTCTTTTTATTTCATTAGAGGACATATCAAAGAAGAACATAGATTTAAAGTTGATGATTTACATTTTGAGAATAAGGACCGAAGAGGAAGGTGAGACAGATTATTCCAAGCAATTAGACATCATCAATGATATTAGAAGAGAAATTGTTCAAAGCAGTAGTGGAGTTTTAATGGAAAATAGGTTTCAAGAAATTCTGAAAAGCCTAGGGAAGGTATGTCGAGAAAATAGATTCTGGAATACTTTAAAGTATTTTAAATTTTAAAGTTTACTGACGATGACATTTGTTTTTGTTATTCTTGATATTTTTATCAACGTTTGTGTATGTTTTAGTTGACAAATATAAATACCTAAAATAGATTCAACAAAGAACGTTTAATTGACCTATAAAGATTATATAAATTGCATTTTTAATTATATTTTCATTCATCTGTCCTTTGTTTTGTTTCTTGAATGTATGCAGATTTGCGATCAAAATTAAAGGTGATAAAGCGGTAAAATGTTTATTCATTATTGCGACATTATAAAACATGTAAAATATGTTTTTTATTCCAGGCTGTGTTGTATTTTGGAGATAAGTCGGATGAGGAAAAAATATTACGCCTTCGGCATATAAAAAATATTCTAGGTAATTTATACTTGATAACACATATTGTAGCAACTGTTCGTGAAGTTCATAAGACGTTTTATATAAGTATATAACAATATCGGTCGTGTAATGATTAAATCGGCAAACAAATTTGTTTCTACATTGGCTAGATGTATATAGGGAGGGTTAAGTCTTAAAAACATGTTTAACTTGCTGCATTTTTGCGCATGTCCATAGTCAGGAGCCTCTGGTCTTTGTTAGACTTGTATGATTTTTAATTTTAGTTTCATTTGTATATTTCACTATTTTCACATTATCACTGAACTAGTATACAATTGTGTGTAGGGGCCAGCTAAAGCACACCTCCAGGTACGGGAGTTTATTGCTGCATTGAAGACTCATAGGTTGCATTCGTCTGTTGTCTGCTCTTTGGTCAGATTGTTGTCTCCCATTTCCATTTTCATTTTTATCAAGATTATCATGATTATATTCCTTTACTATCTACAGTTTTAGATTGGTTAAATACTCCAATAAGAAGTGTGTTTAGATTTTCATTATTTAATCTAGATATGCACATCCTGGCAAAAGTCAGGAATATGGCAGTTGTTGCCCAATCGTTTGATGTGTTTGAGCTTTTGATTTTGCCATTTGATTAGGGACTTGCCGTAAAGAATTTTCTGCGGAATTCAATATTTTTGTGATTTTGCTGTTTACCTCAGTATGTACGTAACACTATACGGACTTTATTATTAAGGATATGCTCCTGATACGACAGATAAAACAGAGCTATAAGGGAAAATGACAGAAATCGACATAACATAACTTTTACAATTACCATCATGAACTAGTAGACTAATACGATATATTAGTGTCCAAACTCACTAGCGATATGCATTCAAATACTTATAATTTAAGATACCAGTATGGTAATCCGATTGGAAATTATTCCCCATAGTGACATTTTCATCTAGTGGAAATTCGCAGGGTTATACATGATGAGTAGTAGGTGCTTACGGTTTCTATTAACTAATGGCTTTCAAATATTCGGCTTTTGGCACTCCAGATATATGAAGATTAATCTTAAACAGCGCTTCGGCCGCATGAAATCTTCTTGTATTCTTTTTTATTCGATTTACGAGATTTGAACCTAAATTTATTCCACTACCTAAGGGGTCATTCGATATGAAAATCTACAACCAAACATGTATAATTACATTTCTTCACAGTCCTATATGTTTAACATAACGGTCTTTTGATATTTAAATGAGAAAGGGTAATACCCATTGAATTCCTGTCTGCACAGACGATTCGGATGTTATTACATAAGAAAATATTAAGGCGTGTTTGATCAATGCGACGCTCGTTTCAAGGTAGTAAGTTACATTGTTCAGTATACTATTCCGTACCCTCCCACCCATCATTACCATCTTATATGTAACTTTTTTGTTTTGTATCTACTTGTGTATGGTGAAATTTGATGCATTTGTGTATGGCTGATTGAATATAGATATGTTAAACATGTTATATTAAAGGCGATCTTGTAGCGAACGCACAACCCTATGAAATCTAGTTTATAAGGAAAAAAAAATATTTTCGGAGAAGTGAAATGAGAGAGACAAATATGTGACATTGATATTTGTATCTTTAATTGTAGATGAACGATGACATCGAAACTAACTCTTGGCAAAATGAAACTTGCGTCTACCGCCATCATGTTTAAAGGAGACAATACATAACAGAAAAGCGTGTTTTATTGATTCCAGTTCTGTGATTACCATTATGTTGTCAACAAAACAAATCTATCAATATGATATCAAACAAATAACAAATCTGATGTTGACGGACTTGATATTTTCAACCATTAAAGTGATAAACCTGTTAACATATCTGCTATATGGATAACTGCATACATTCTTTTAATTTTTGCTTTATTATTATGGCAGCGTCATAAACTAACATTATAGATATAAATCCAAATCAATTATTAATGGAAATTACGTATACATACTTTTTTCGATTATCCTCTTTTGTGATTTATAACACTTAAACATAAAGGGAAAATAACGTGTATTTATGTTCAACAGTGTATTATAAACAATGCATTTACATAAATGTACGTTTAATTCATTGTAGAACTGTATCTACAAAACATTTTGTAAATATAGATTCTACCACTGCATCGAGTTTATTACGATATTTTTCCACTCGAGACAGTAAAAAAATTTAAAATTTAAAATGCAAGACTCGCCGTGCGTTTTAGATATTTAAAATCGAACTGCAGAAAGTGGATAAATATCGTATTGCACACGATTTTGTGGTTGAATCAGTTTTTATAATGATTTTTAGTACTTTTTTGGTCTTTTTAACTTTTTTTGGATTCGAGCGTCACTGATGAGTCTTTTGTAGACGAAACGCGCGTCTGACGTATATACTAAATTTAGTCCTGGAATCTATGATGAGTTTATTTATGTACAGACAAATTCAATCCTTCCTTCCGAAATGATCTGCAAAAAAGATTTGTGTTCTTTTTATGTAGCATCATCATGCATGGTCTCCTTTTTTCATGACGACCCTATATACATGCTATAGAAAATTCTGAAGAAATTTTAAGTAAGAAAATAATTGACGTCATAATCGAATTTCAAACCTATACAGAACTGAGATCAAAAGAATCACACATTTATTAAATAAAAAATTATCAACAGGTCAGGAAAGGATAAATCTTGAAAGAATTAAAGAAACATAATATACATGGATTGTTCTGTTAGCTAACATGTTTTAGGAGTTATCTAACTTTGAATGATATCGGGATAGTTGCATTTTTTTCTAAGATAAACCCTCTCTTACGCAATTTTATGGATGATTTTGGTGAGATACAGAACAAGGAATGTTAGATATATTTATATATCTAAATAGATGGAAGATACTCATGAGTCAAAGAAAAATCGAAAAGCCTTGGAAAACACATAACATTTACAAAACACGATATACAAAAATATAGAAAACTAGACATTAAGCTACATGATCTGCATTAACAATTTAGTATAACACTATATATCCCTATATAAACGATTTATGTTAAGAGAAGAGACGGAGCATGTAAATCAGAAGGCGCTATATCAACAAAACATATATTTTAGGTAAAACATGGTGAAAACCACAGATAATGGATGAACTATTTGTAAACAATAGACAATAACAGCAAATGAAATTACTGGTGTAGACATGACCTATCGCAACTGGTAAACGTAGCATTGGAGTATAAATGAATAATTAAAAAGAGTTTTATACTTTGCAAGTATGAAGTATACATTATGAAATTTTCAATATTATAATAAAAGTGATAGGTCACCGAGCTCGTTTTTAGGTTGTTGAAAAGTATCCCATTTTGTGTGCATTATACACTGAGATAAAATCTGACAGTAAGACATGTTTACCCTATATTTGTTCCATACACACAAAGAGTTTACCTTTTGCTTATACCATGTGGGAAACATACATTAAAACACTATACTTTAACATAGTCTAATGAACCATTAAAATAAGGTCAACGTCATAATAAACATGTCAGACAGACAAGAATTATAAACAAGACACCTTAATACATTGTATCCCTCCATATAGTACACCTGTATCTTACAGAAAGAGACCTAGGCACAAAAACGAAACATTGACAGGTGAAACACGGAAATTACCTCAAAGTCAGAATATTTGACATAGTTTGTATGTTCTCTTACTAGATACGGACTTAACCACGCGTGGGAAAACTGCAATGATCTAAAATTTCCCCATTGGAAAAATTCGCTCATGCCATTTTTCCCCCGGGGGTAAGAATGGCTATATAACACCCCAACTAGATCCTCGAGACTAGATGAAGCGTTATAATAAAGATAGGAAGATGTGGTATAATTGACAATGAAAGAACTCTCCACCAGAGATCAAATGACATATATAGAAGTTAACACTGAAAGATCACCATGAAGTCTTCAACAATAAGGGAAACCAATACCGCATAGTCAGCTATAGGAAGAGACAAAATTACAAATGTAAAACCATTCAAACGAGCAAACTGACGGCCTTATTTATGTACAAAACAATGAACACAAAATAATATGATATACAACAACAAACGACAACCACTGAATTACAGGCTCCTGTATGACTTAAGTGAACACCACCTTTTCTCGGTCTTCGTCTCTATCCACGTTAAAGTGTTCACTTCAGGAGGAATCAATATGTACCATTATTTATACATCAGACCGTACTGCATGGTTACCGAAACTTTTGATACACCAAACCAGGTACTTCATATATATATATTTCTCTGATTCTATGGTAATTAATATGTATCCGTAGGGAATATTTTGTTTTAAATAATTGTATGTACTATTTTCTTCTTTGTCCTCGGGTGCTTTAAGTTCTGGTAGTCAAATCAGGCGTAACATACAAGAATGTACACACACACTATTTTGCAAAATTAGCACGCACGTCCCTGCACGCTCTATTAAAGTATATTCACTTATTCTTACTATTAAAAAAAGAGACAAACTCAAATGAGCGAAAACTAAATGAAGAGGAAAATGAAAGAAAAAAACACTTCCACAATCTCTCGTGATTATATGTTTTTAAATCAACCATAGTCAGACTTTCTTTGAAAGATTTTGTAACTTTAAATATAAAAGAGCCGATTTTAATATGCAATCGTCTTTGTTCTGTTATACTCTGTATGCATGTAATAACTTTAACTGCTTCTTCGGTAGTGTGAACATCTGATTCTTCCACTAACACTGCAGTGTACACCGTGTTTCTTCACAGTTACGTAACACATGATACCATTGTGATGTCATCTTCGACTGACGACTTCCCTCCACCCCTCCACCCATCACGGAATGATCATGCCAGTGTAACTCTGACATCGACTGAAAACAAAATTAAACAATTTGAATCGTGTACGATGATAGTGTGCTATTTTTTTCTATTACCGATATAGTATTGTAATATTAAAT
Source organism: Mytilus galloprovincialis (assembly GCF_965363235.1). NCBI lineage: Eukaryota > Metazoa > Mollusca > Bivalvia > Mytilida > Mytilidae > Mytilus > Mytilus galloprovincialis. The sequence goes on along the minus strand of NC_134848.1, from coordinate 14,023,807 downwards.
GTACATCTATAATCAGATTGAAGGTATTGCACACTGTAACTAGTCTTTTTACGTACGTAGGCCTGCACTTAACAAAAAAGTTCTGCGCTAAAATTGTTTTATTTAGTTAACTACAATGTCCAACCCTTGCCAATAAAAGGTGATGAAAAGTTAATAGAGGCAAATTTCTTGCTGTTTAATTTTGTGTTGTTGGATTACTGTTATATATTGATGTATGATAACTTGCGTCTTCTTTTTATTTATATTCTAAATTGTTTATGATTCAAAAAGTTGTTACCTATATTATAATTACAAAACATTGAAAATAGTATATTATTGTATACCTGTTGTTCATTACTTAGAAAAAATCCTTCAAAACCCCTCATTTTTATATAGTAAAATTTTGCCTAAGATATTAGCCTAAAATTGAAGATTTTAATTATATACAACCATGTACGTATACATATATATACGTTTGCAGGTTAATGTTTTTTTAAGCATTTTTCGTATTTTTTTAGATATTGATCTGCACAGATTAAAATTGAAAAGTACGAAAGCCTATTATGGTCACCCTTTTTTTTATCTCGTTATAACGAGAAAAAACTATCGGGTAATTACGAGATAATCATTGTCTTATCTCGTAATTACGGGATAATCAATCTCGTAATTACGAGATAATCAATCTCGTAATTACGAGATAATCATCACGTAATTATAAGAAAACTATCGCGTAATTACTCAGATAAGAAGTTTTTCTATCTCGTAATAATTATTACGATATTACGAGATGATCATTTTTTTATCTCGTCATTACGAGATAATCATCACGTAATTCCGAGAAAATCATCACGTAATAATGAGATAATCATCACGTAATTACGAGAAAACTATCACGTAATTACGAGATAAGAAGTTTTTCTCGTAATTACGAGATAATAATTGTTTATCTCTTAATTACGAGATAATCATCGCGTAATTACGCTAAAATCATTGTTTATCTCGTAATTACGTGATAGTTTTCTCGTAATTACGCGATAATTATCTCGTAATTACGCGATAATTATGTCGTAATAACGAGATAAAACAATGATTATTTCGTAATTACGCGATAGTTCTCTCGTTATGACGAGATGAATATTATTTTTTTTGTGACCCTAATAGGCTTTCGTAGTTATGTATATGCATGCAGACAATTTAAATATTTCAGGTTTTGGATGTACTTTAATAGGTGAAGTTTTGGAATAAGTGTCAAATGCTCGGACTCCTTTTTCAATACGATACAAGGTAAACTATTTGGCCCCATAACACCTATTTATCTTTTAACATAAGACTTTTAAAATAGCTCATAAAAGGTCATTTTACAAAATTTAAGCAGGTTCTTGATTTTCTATCTTTTGATTAGAGACCCAAATAACACCAATGCAAATATAAGGTAAAAGTCCGAGTCAGTATTTTCCCGCCATAATTTATAAATCAATGACCTATCAATTTTTTTAGCTTATTTTGAACCTTAACTAATACTCTTCTAGCTTAAAGTGTCAATTTTGAATTGGGTGCAAATCGATTTACTGTTTAATTTCGCTAACAAGTATACAAGTGTCATTTATTTTTCAACCAGGACCAGGCATATGAATTGTTTGAGAAAAAACGGTGACCCGTAATTGTCTTTGCTCTTACGGTCAGTTGTCAATCATATCCCTTATACTTTTTTTGGCTTCTGCATCTCTTATGCAATGACAGTACCTTTCCGATTACAATTTATATATGGATTGTATCAGATTATAGTGAATGAAAGGATATGATCGAAAATTTTCGGATAGATAATGCAGAGACACTTCGAAACAGCACCAGATCATTTACTTTGCAGCTTGTTAAGGAAACTAAGATTAAGATAGTTCCAGTTATAAAGGCACAAAACACAAGAATCTTGTGAAAATAGATAAAACACTAAAAAGCCAGACAGCAGTTGGTAAATAAAGAATAAAGATAACATTTCGTGACTATGTTTTTAATAAGCTTTGTTGTTGATCCTCGGCTACGCCTCAGGCCTATAAGCAGTCAACCAATTGTCGAGAATATACGTGAAATGAAAGAAATGGAGAAGTATAGTGATTATAGTACTCAAGAGTTGTGTTCTCTATACTTATTTACAATATTCGGGGGACCGCAAAAAGATAAGATTCAGCGTAATAAAAATTATTTGATTTGCTTTGATTATTCATATTTCAATTGCATCGGCTGTATTTTAACAATTTCGTCCCCTTTTCGTCGGTCTTTGGTGACTGTCTACATGGATTTTGAAGACTATCTTGAGAGGAGTATAGTGCACGTTTCAGTCAAATTTGAATTGAAAGATTGATTGGTTTTTGTGTAAAGGCCCAGTTAATTGTAAATATGTCTTGGAAAAAGCATTAAAGAAGTCGTAAACCAAACTGGAATAATGTCTAGATAGAGGGTATTGAGTTTGAATTCTTTCCATCGTCCATCATTTCAGGACTCTTCTAACCTCAGTTAAAAAAACAACATTAACTGTGTACATGGATATCGGGAAAACTTTTATGAATATGTATATTAAACAAAACATTATAGTGCAATTAAGGATATTTTTCGTCTCTTGTGGTATCTTTTGCCCAAAAGGTTTGGGTATTTTTGTATGCCATAAACAAATATTTAATATAATGTTTTTGAACCTAATGGTATATATTTTTTTACCCTTAGGGCAAAGCTTTCTCCGGTATGATAACTTTTAAGTTTTTTAAGTCTATGGTAGATTTTTTTGACACATGCAGAGAATGTGTCATTCATTCCGCTCATTATTTGTTCTGGTGCAACGCATACTGTGTATTGGGTTAACATGTTTGAAACTAACGCAAGACTTTGAAATAGCTTTATATAAAGTCGAATATTGCATGCTTGCCGAACAGTGCTAAATAAATTTTGCGACATCGATACCATTACAGTGAAAGTGAATCACTTATTATGGCATGCTGAAAACTTCTGCCTGTTTGTGTACATTTAATTCTATGGTTTTCAAAACAATCCAGTTGACTGTCACCTGAGTGTTGCTAATGATAAATAACACGGTACACACTATTCACCCATCCAAAAACTACGCGTGACATTTGTGGTCTTGATATGACAGTAAGGTGGCTGAATCAATCGCAATCCTTGGGTGAATCCGCAACTCTCCTTGTACGGAATCGGCAGAGTTGTGACAATGTATACACGTATATCTTTATACGTCTTGACCCACCAACCTATATTAGATCTAGTTCATTGTCCCCCCCCCCAAAAAAAAAAAAAAAAAATAAAAAATAACTATTTAAAGAAACCAAATTATAACATAACCTTTGCTCATTGTTGAAGACCGTACGATGCACTATAGTTGTTAATCTCTGTGTCATTTTCATATGCAATTATACCACATCTTCTTATTTTTATATTAACTTTTAACATTAAGTTCGTGACAAATACAAACTAATGTAGCTAAAATTCACATACATTGTACATGTATATATACACAATCATTCAGTTACAGTAAATAGTCCAGTGTCCCTTGCCTCAGTCCAATTACTGTCTGTATTTAAATGTGAATGACTTTGTGTTGATAGATTGAGTATAAAAAAATCAGACAAATCTTAATAAAGAAAAGTTTTATTCCAAATTGTCAAAGAATCCCTATTTAATTTACAATCTAATAAAGAAATGTTGTTCGTTACAAAAAAGAAGTAACATTTTATAAGTAGAGTTATCGCCCCTTGTACAGAGAAAAAAAAGGAAAACAAAACTGTATTTCTAAATGTCTTGATCACTCAATCTTCCCTCTTATCTGGTACATGCAGTGGGGTTATATATCTTTATTACCAAAGTATGTATAAACTATAAGTACATATTTGAATTACATCAACATCAATAATAAATAAAATTGAGAATGGAAGTGGGGAATGTGTCAAACTAAAGAGACAACAACTCGACCATAGAGTAGACAATAGGCGAAGGCCATCAGTCAATGAATGGGTGGTCTTCAATGCAACAAGAAACTCCCGTATCCGGAGGCGTCTTTAAGCTTGCCCTTAACGAATATGTATATACATACATTGTACCAGTTCAGTGATGATACATACAATACATAAAAAATGTATAAGAATATATCCAAAGTACACGGATGCCCCACTTGAACTATCATTTTCCATGTTCAATGGACCGTCAAATTGGGTAAAAAGTATAATTTGGCATTAAAATTAGAAAGGTCATACCATAGGAAACATATGTACTAAGTTTCAAGTTCATTGGACTTCAATTTCATCAAAAACTACCTTGACCAAAAGCTTTAGCCGGAATCTGGCATTTTCATTTTTTTTTGTTCAGTGGACCATGAAAATGGGGTTAACAGTCTAATTTGGCTTTAAACTTAGAAAGATCATATCATACATTGTAAGGAATATGTTTACTAAGTTCCAAGTTGATTGCAGCTTCATCAAAAACTACTTTGACCAAAAACTTTAACCTGAAGCGAGACAGACGAGCGAACGAACGAACAGACAGACGGACGAACGAACGAACGGACACACAGACCAGAAAACATAATGCCGCCCTCTACTATAGTAGGTGGGGCATAAAAATCTTTTTCAAACCAGCTTGTTTCATCATCAAGTTTTATTTGTAAGCCACCATTTATATTCCAATATAAAACACAAGTTGAAAGTCAATAAATACTATCCTAGTCTTCTTTGTTCTTTATCATTCTGTTTTACCACGGTGTGTGGGCTGTCCATCTGTCATGCTTCAGTTGGGGTCTGGATCATCATCGTTACTACCAACTGTGCCCTTCGGCTTCGATTCCCCCGCACTAACACCATTCGGAAATGCAACGGCTGACTCCTTTATAAATTGTTTGTGTTTTATTGGGTCGAAAATATCCTTGTCAATATAAAGCTTGTCCTTGAGCAACATCGCCTTGACGTTTTGCCTTCGAGCTTCTTTTAGAATTGGAATCATTTGTTTTCGTTAAATCAGTATATCCGATTGCAACACACCATGTGACCAAACTGTAACAATAAGCTGAACTCAATAAATCGGTACTAATCACAAAATCACAACAACAAAAACCCAACACAACTAACTACATACAAACAATAAATGAATAAAAAGTTACCGTAATTGAAAGCTACATTGGAAATCTGACAAAAATTGTACGTACAGAAATGTGGAGCATGCAGGATTTGCTTACTTTTCCGGGAGCACCTGAGATAATCCCAGATTGTATGCGGGATTTGTGTTGCTTAGTTTGTTTGTTTTCATTAATGGTCTTTTTTTTATTTATTTTTTGTAATGGTGTTGCAGTATATTTTTTGCTTTTTTTTTTAGATTGAATGTACTTTAGTATCTTTCGCCTCTATTTGACTCTCCACAATTAGTTGTTCAAAAAATCAGGAACGTCTTATCCTAACCGGATCCCGAAAGGATCAATGCAGAAATCCCGAGCTTAAAAACACCCGATCCCGACGTCCAGAACAGGGTCGCTTTTTTTATTTCCTCCATTTCATCCACCATTTTCTACATTAGAGAATGCCTGTACCAAGTCAGGAATATGACAGTTGTTATCCATTCGTTTGGTGTGTTTGGACTTTTGATTTTGCCTTTTGATTTTTGATTTTCCTTTTTGAATTTTCCTCGGAGTTCAGTATTTTTGTGTTTTTACTTTTTGGTTAAAACAGGGTCATTTTTCATGCTCGGCTGGTGAGAAAAGGGTACTTTTTTATGTCATTTGTTTAGAACAGGGTAACTTTTGCATGCCCTGCTGGTGAGAACAGGGTCTTTTTTCAACAAAGTACTTGTCTAGAACAGGCTTGCTTATTTAACTGTTTAAGATACAGTCTAGAACCCGGGTTTCGAACAGCATCTATTTTAAAATACGGTCTAGAACAGGATCATTCCCGGTGCATATTCAACAACTGTCATCTTTAACGTGTCTAGAACAGGGTGGACATTATTAATTTCTGAGGATGTCTAGAACAGGGTATGTTTTTTCAATATTTTTGTTTAGATAACAGGGTAGTGTTTTTGAATTTTCTGGTAAGAACAGGATACATGTATATATGATTTGGCAAGTGCTATCGGCACAGTTATAAACGAAAGAATATATACTTAGTCAGTAACCCCCCGCGGGAAAAGGTTAAAATTTTAGTCATACAACACATTAATCATTTAATGAAAAGGTTTACCGTGGCATTTAAAAACAAAATATCATATACAAATTCGTAAAGGTTGCGCAGAACCCAGTGTATCGCCTACTTTTCTCTTACTCGCAGGCTCAACTTGGATAAAATGAGGGAAAAATCAAAAAAATAATCAAGTTCCTCTCAGAGTATCTTCTGTCCAAGTTTGATTAAAATCCAGGATAGTTTATAAATCCAATAAATGTTTTAAAAATGTTAAATACAGACTGTATGCTATGTTCACTGAAAAAAAACTAAGTCCATTTATAAGTTAAGTACGGAAAAATAAGAACAAAATTTGAACAAAATCATGTTCCTTCTAGATACTAGCTTTTGATCATAAACAAGCTTCTGTCCAAATTTGGTAGAAATCCGTAATTAAAAAAAATTATTAAAATTTCAAAAACTTTAACCAGAGTGAATATATGTGGACGCCGAAGACTATACGCTATGTCTCGCTTTTTCGACAAAGCTCCGGACAAAAAGGGTGGGCTAACAGAATTCAGGCGGCACTGACCACTATCATGCCTATCAATTTCAAGTATTAAAGTGCCCCAATAATATGTATACTAAGCATACATGTATATACATAGGCTCCTGTCAAAAGAGAATTTAACTTACAAATAGAATAAGATAAAAATCAAGAAATGACTAAAATGATCTAGATATTTTATGACTTTAGGCAGCAACTATTTGATTTTCTGGGGGGTGGCTATGGATTTTTTTGGAAAAAAAAGTTTTCCAGTTTTTGGAGAAAAAAATAATTTGTTTTTGACCCTGAGAAAAAAAAATGTTTGTTTCACCCTCAGCTGCCACTATATGTAATGCTAAAATTGAAAGAAAAAAATTGTTTTCGACTTGTCGCCAAAAAAATAGATTATCTTTCGCCAAAGGCGAAAAAAAAATTTGTCCCCCCCCCCCCCAGAAAATCAAATGGTTGCTGCCTTATTTGTATTTCAAAAACATCGAATCGATGTTTTTGGACAAAGCTCAGACAAAAAAATGAAAACTAATCTCTCATATTATTTCTACCATAGGGTGCATTCATTCAAATAGTATTTATGCCTTACAAAAATATGTATACATGTGTATACATGTTTTTTAAAGAAGTAACATGCTAAAATCCTACGGAGGCCCCATTTCAAGAACTCTCCTGTGATGAAGGGGAATAACCTTTTTGCACAACGCTTAGCGTGACGTCACTTTGGATACAAATGAGAAAGGGTTTGCACACACTGACAATTACAAATTAACGTCAAAGTAAGTTTTGTAAGACAAGTCGCTATATTCATTGAATTTCTCATACAAACATAATGCTATAAAGCGCATCAGATTGTTTTTCTGCTTTTTATTTAAAAAATGTTCATGTGTCATATATCACATTTATTCAGTCACAAGTTTGTCTGTGTTTTTTTTTTCTCTCCAGGAGTTTTTGCAGATTATTTTCATCTGTTCCCAATGATGGTACGCATACTTATTTTCGTCCGTTTGTATACAATTGTTTCGGAACTTTCCTGCCTCTTTTTGTAGCAGAATATTAATTTCCATCCATCTTGAGAGGGGGATAGGAGGGGTCTTGATCCCGAAATCCCGGACTTAAAAAAACGAAATCCCGAGGTCCCGATTTTAAATAAAGCAAATCCCGAAATCCGAAAAAAAGGATTCCCGGATCCCGAAAGGGTCAATCCCGAAATCATGAGCTTAAAAACACCCGATCCCAGAGTCCTGATAAAGGTCCTATCCCCCCTCATCTTGAAGATGGATGGAAATTAATATTGACTTGTGGTTTTTCTTTATCAGCTCTAATCAACTGCTGAACTGGCCACTGTTTGCCCCCCCCCCCCCTCTTTTTTTTTTGTTTACCCCTAGCTGCTCATTTGAATTCTTCTAAAAAAGAATTACGAGAATAGTCCTCTTTTCCATTCGATGAAATACACCAAACGAAAGAGCACTGTAACAGTTGCACATACTCAATAAATCGTTAATTATACATACGAAAATATAATGTCGAGGGTTTGAACCAATTCCAAAGACTTTATTGTTTGTATTTGCTGCTTCTCCACTAAGAGACATTTAGAAGAGCAAAGACTGATCAGAATCAGAAAATAATCTAAATCAATGTATTCGGGTAAACTAAAGTGATCGAAAAGTCTTCTTGTGGAAAGTTAAGGCAAAACAAAAAAGTTTGTGTGTTTACTGTACCCATACCTATCATATTTTGTATCTGACAGCACTGTTAAAGTCACAATGTTGGTCCCATCTTAGACTCGATGTAAAAAATAAAATAAAATAAAAAAATAAAAATCCTACCTGTAGACCTACCCTGTTTTTTTTCTCAGCATGTGACAGCTAACACACATACTTTTTTGTTTAGCCTAACTTGTGCGTGTCAGTTTTCGAAAAAAATGTTAATGCTCTCGTCCTGAATATGCATATTTATTTGCCACTGGACTTGGAGCAGCGAGTCATCATTACCATCTTCATCTTTAGAATTTATGTCGGGTATAAATGTGCATATCATTAATAAACTTATATTGTAGCGACAAAAGAAGACTCACGATGCTGACATGCGCGGCACTGTTTGTCGTATTTTTATCTGGAGGTTAGTGTAACTTAGATATAACTTATATACTTTATTCCAAAAGGTCCACAAGGTAAAGGGGCACTATAAGAAAATAACATGATTTCATAATTTTAGATGATGAGGAACACCTTTTCCTTCATTGTCAAATCAACAGTATTATTAAAAACTCATTATCTTAATTTTAACCATTTAGGCTCAAACTCATAAACTTCGAACTATTTTAGATCCCAATAAAAAGATGTTTTTTTCAAGAGTTAGAAGAAGGTGTTGCCTCCCTTCCCCTTTTATAGCTATACCCGAGATCTCAAAAGACATGTTTAACCCCGCCACATGTTTGCGCCTGTCCCAGGCCAGGAGCCTCTGGCCTTTGTTAATCTTGTATTATTTTTCATTTTAGTTTCTTGTGTATATTTCAGAGTTTAGTATGACATCCATTATCACTGAACTATTATACAATTTTGTTTAGGAGCCAACTGAAGCACGCCTTCGGGTTCGAGAGTTTCTCGCTGCATTGGAGACCCAAAATGATTTGTGGCCTTCAGCTGTTGTCTGCTCTTTGGTTGGGTTGTTGTCTCTTTAACACGTTCCCCATTTCCATTCTCAATTTTATTATTGCTAATGCTGTCGATTGCTAAAAGTTGCCATGTTGGCGGGATGCCCTTTTTGATAAATGTTGATCCGTCAAACAGAAAAGTGTGTGTATTAACTGTTTATACATGCTGATAGAAAAATAGGGTTGGTATGGAAGAATTTTTATTTCTAATATTTTTTTTACGTTGAGTCTATGGGAGGGATACACATTTGGGTAGATAGTACATTAAAAACACAAACTAAGGCCGTCTTCACATTGACCTAAACTTGGTGTTGTGTTAGTGTAACTCACAAATAAACTAAACGGGAAGGATTGTGCCTGATGTTCATATGATGAAATCATAATCTTTCAGTCAGTTTAATAGAAGTCTGGAGCTGGCATGTCAGTTAACTGCTAGTAGTCTGTTGTTATTTATGTATTATTGTAATTTTGTTTATTTTCTTTGGTTACATCTTCTGACATCAGACTCGAACTTCTCTTGAACTGAATTTTCATGCGCGTAGCTACGTTTACGTCAAAACGCCCGGGCGTACACTTGAATTTTGAAAATAAAACAAATAATCGACATAGAATAAGAAAAACTGGTCAAAAGCACATCAGCCTTGTTCTTCTTTTTTCAATGGATTGTAATTTTAAATATAGAGGGACTAAATTTACTCAAATAGATCATTTAATATATTTATTCGAATCGTTTGTAAAAGTCTGAATCAACTATGAATTCTACGTACTTTTCTTATATCTAAATCAATTCACTATCTGCTCAGATTCGATATGCTGTTTGTATTTTTGTCGAGCCTGTGATTTATGTCCTAAAAGCGGGAAAATCGGTGTCAATTTTTAGGTTCCGAATGTGGATAAAGTCTTGTGAATGACTCTCCGTGAAATTTTACGAAAGTTGGACAGAAATTTTTTATGATCAAAAGAGTATTCAGAGCAATATAATAATGCAATTATATCTTTAATTTTCCCGCATTTTAAGGACTAAATGTATTTCTTTCTGCAATCAATAAGTGGTCGCAGTTTGGGCTTACATTTTGTTATTTCTCAATTACATGAAGTACTTGTCGAACCTTCATCGAATTTTATGAAAATGCCGAAGAAGCTTTTTCTATGACTAATGTATAAAGCTAAAATTTTGAAAGCATTTGTTTTCGTTCATTTTCTGTTCTCTTCTGATAGAGAGATAGCCGGACTCTTCTTTACGTGCTCAGTTTATAAAACCTTCATAGATTGTCGTGAAATATTCGAGATCAAGAAAAAAATATCAAAAGAAAATTTTTAATTTTTGTTTAAATCCCTTTAAAGGAATGATAAATTGATTCACTTTTTGTTGGAAGAAATCCTAGGTGTTCCAGAATTTTTTTATATTGCTTCTCTTAGAATTTTTTTTTCTCGTGTTCATTAAAAGATGCTTTAGTCGATTGTATGCTCACTCACGACACCCTTTAAACTTAATTAAAAGTAATATTGGTTTGGACGTTTTCTCTAAAACCAATGACCATTAGGCTAGCTTAATCCAGTTTAACACGATGAATAAGTTAACATATTACAAAATTTAACCAAAACAAATAAACCATTTAGATTCAAAAGGGTGTTGCTATCAATGATTTTTTACTGATAGGAATCATTATGGTACATTCTCGATAGCTTTCCCTTTCGAACCCACTACCAGCAGGTGCTTTAACATTGAGCGGTTGGAACCCGTCATATCCATCGCCAAAGTTCGGGCGTACACGTAAAAATGACCCAGCTACGCCACTGATTTTAATGTGCGTATTGTTATGCGTTTACTTTTCTACATTGGTTAGAGGTATAGGGGGAGGGTTGAGATCTCACAAACATGTTTAACCCCCCCGCATCTTTGCGCCTGTCCCAAGTCAGGAGCCTCTGGCCTTTGTTAGTCTTGTATTATTTTAATTTTAGTTTCTTGTGTACAATTTGGAAATTAGTATGGCGTTCATTATCACTGAACTAGTATATATTTGTTTAGTGGCTAGCTGAAGGACGCCTCCGGGTGCGGGAATTTCTCGCTACATTGAAGACCTGTTGGTGACCCTCTGCTGTCGTTTTTTATTTGGTCGGGTTGTTGTCTCTTTGACACATTCCCCATTTCCATTCTCAATTTTATACTTACGAATTAAACATACTTACGTTCCCATTGATAAAACTCAATAAGTCAATGTTTACATGTACACAAAACTTGGCATGAGAGTTGTCTCATTGGCACTCACACCACATCTTCCTACATCTATTCAGAACTTTAATTTTCCCATGTATATTTGAAAAATAAACGATTTCATTTTCTATATAAAATTGATACTTATAACACTTATTAATAAAGTTCTTTACAGAAATATTTGTCTAAACTTGATATATGTATTTGTTATCAAAACACTCTGCGTAGCCTCATTAACCTCTTATCAAGACTCATATTATCATTGCCGATCACACAATTCATTTGAAAAGGTCTTCCCGAATCGACTGGACGTACACACCGCAGAAATATTTGCCACTGGTCTTTACTCAAACAACGATTCACTCATAAATGCATTACTGAAATAGGGTGAGGTTAGTTGTTTTTTTTTTGTTTGTGTAGTATCTTATATCCGTTAAAGTACAATTAGAAATAAGAAGAGTGGGTTGGGGGGGGGGGGGGGAGGGGATTCTGAGTGAAAAAAAATTCTCGCGCGAAAGTTAATATTAAGTTTTTTTTTCGATGGTACCAATTCAATATTTAACACTATAATGTATGGGGAAACTTTGGATTCAGAATATTTGTTCATTTTCATTATGAGCCGATTTCTTTTCTAAATCAAATTGTGGAAAAATCCATCCCCCCTTTTTTTTTAGCTCACCTGGCCCTGAATGGAATGAAACCAAATATGGCATGAATGTTCCTGATGAGATGCTGACCAAGTGTTGTTACTTTGTAGCTGATCCATCATCCAAGTTTAACATATGACCCTATGGGAAATGCATACAAATGACTTCTTTTAGAGAACCACTGACTGGAATGAAACCAAACATGGCACGAATGTTCCTTATGACAGAGTTCGTGAAAAGTGTGTCAGTCCTCAGGATTTTACCACCAAAATTTTGCATGGGACTGACACAATGTTAGTTTCTTTCAATAGAATTAACAGTGAGGACCAGTGGATTTTCTTCAAGGACCACCAAGGGGAAAAAAATTTCGTGAACTCTGTTATGAGGTGCTGACCAAGTCTTGTTATGACCAAGTCTTCTTACTTTGTAGCCGATCCATCATCCAAGATAGCTGCCAGCCGGGGACTCAGTTTAACATAGGACCCTATGGGAAATGCATACAAATGACTTCTTTTAGAGAACCACTGAATGGAATAAAACAAAACATAGCATGAATGTTCCTTATGAGGTGCTGACTAAGTGTTGTTACTTAGTCGCCATTCCAACGCCCAAGATGACCCCACTGGGGGACTTAGTTTAACATAGGACCCTATGGGAAATACATAGAAGTTTCTTCTTATAGAGAACCACTGAATGGAATGAAACCAAGGATAGCATAAATCTTCCTTATGAGATGCTGACCAAGTGTTGTTACTTTGTAGCCGATCCATCATCCAAGATGGCCGCCAGTGGGGGACTTAGTTTAACATAGGACCCAATGGGAAATACATACAAATCTCTTCTTTTAGTGAACCACTGGATGGAATGAAACCAAACATAGCATGAATGTTCCTAATGAGATGCTGACCAAGTTTTGTTACTTTGTTTTCATTGCAACATCCAAGATGGCCGCCAGTGAGCGACTTAATTTAACATGAAGGCCACCAGTGGGGGGACTTAGTTTAACATAGGACCCTATGGGAAATGCATACAAAAGTCTTCTTCTAAAGAACCACTGAATTGAACGAAATCAAACATATCATGAATGTTCCTTTCCTTATGAGGTGCTGGCTAAGTGTTGTTACTTTTAGCCAAATTTTATATTTTTTTATATGATTTCAAAAACCCAAGTATAATCAGGTGAGCGATACAGGCTCTTGAGAGCCTCTAGTCTATAAGTCAAATGGTCGTTTCCTAACTGCTAGAAAAGTTGTTCGAAATTCGCTTCTACGTAATGAACATTTAAATGACATATAGTTTACAAGTGTGAACAAATCTTACGTACAGGTAGCTAAACAAGGTGTATAGATGTGAACAAATTTAATGTGAAACTAGTGTACATAAAATTACACCGTGGCCAAATGTAAACATGTTTACTGTACACGGCGTTTGGTGTGAACACGGCCTGAGTGTTGTTTGGCCTTATGAAAATAGAGAAGTCATCTGCAAGTCTATTACTTTTTATGCCCCTTTCATCGGGGCATTATGTTTTCTGGTCTGCGTGTTCGTTCGTCCGTCTGTCCGGCTTCAGATTAAAGCTTTTGGTCGAGGTAGTTTTTGATGAAGTTGAAGTCCAAAACAACTTTAACTTAGTACACATGTTCCTTATGATATGAATTTCTCATTTTAATGCAACATTAGAGTTTTTACCCCATTTTCACGGTCCATTGAACATAGAAAATAAAATGTACTATGGACACATACTTGTTTTGTAATCTTTCAAACATTTTAGTTTCAGCTCTAGGATGTGAGAGATTATGGGTACAGTTTGAAAACTCTTGCTATTATTCAAATCAAATGCCAGAATCTCAGCGGGCAGCCTTCTACAAAGTTAGATCTGCTAGTGCCGGGATGGTTGAAGATATCTTTTTTAAATGGCAGCAAGCCAAGGTATGTTAACTGTAGGCCTGTAGAAACAAAAAATGGGCCATTCCAATTAATGTCTGATAAAGGGGTGTGAATGGTCCTTTCTGCAGGGTGTAAAATTTATACATCTAATGATCTTAGGGGTGAAATTTTTGTTTTTGTCATCTTTCACGTACACTTATACACAAAAACTTTCGAAGGTCTTGCAGCAGTAAAATTAATGATTAATAAATTAATAATAACTACATTTTAGCCATAGGGGTTACAAAAATGCTAGTATTTAGGCGTCCCATAAAAAAATTAAAATAGTCTTGTCATATGTCATAATTATTTGGACTACAAAAATGCCTATGTCAGATCTTAGGGGTGCTGCTTTGGAATGTAGACAGTTTCGTTTCATGCATTATCTGGTATTGTTTTTAAAATTCTGATGGGTACAATCCTTGCAGTAAAAAATTCTGATAGGTAATTTTTTTCGAATGAAAGCCCATTCACCCAAATGTGAACAGAAACTCTACATTTCATAGGTTCTAATTTTTAGATCTGATAGGTAGTTTTTCGTGATGTTTTTGTCTGATGCTTATAAAACAAAAATCTCCCCATCCATCCCCACCTGTCAGAAATTAACTGGAATGGTCCATTGCAGGAACCCTTTGAATAATATTTGCAGATGTTTGCAGTTGCTTGCGACAAAATTACAGGAAAGACTAGAATATAAGACTTTTAATTAACCCTTTCCTCCATGGATTTTTTTTCACATACTAGATTCGCATAGTATTTTTTCAATAAAAAAAAAATCATCAGGTTTAAAGTATTGATGCATTGTGAAAACAAATATTTCATCAATGAAATTCAATTCGTCTATTCTCATGGATATCCTTTTCATATTGGATACAATTTTTTCTAAGTCTGATCCAGACATTTCGTAGCCAGAGCATTTCAACTGAGGTACTACACAGGCGTAAAAAGGCTTCATTATTGAGTAAAGGGGGTGGCGTCAAAAGGCGTCATTATTGAGGAAAGGGATAAGGGATGTTCGCAGCTAGTTTGCAGACATCTTATATTCTATATTATTGTATAGCAATATAATATTTCCCACAGAAAGTAACCAAAAGTTAGCGTGCAATAAATTCCAATATTGCACTAGTGCAATAAATCTTCAAAATTCATGACGTCATCAACGACAAAATCTTAGTTTAAACCAATTTTTACTTTCAAATATTATATTGCTATACAATAAAAGGGTTATTGCATGAATATTGGTAAATATTGTCCCTCGTAGAACATATATTGCACTCGCAAGCTCGTGCAATATAAAATTCTACTCGGGACAATATTCCCCAATATTCATGCAATAACCCTATATTACTAGTAACAATTCTATATGTTTGCATGTCTTAGAGCATTGCAGGAATTACATAAAATGACTGCGCATGTCTAATTTGTAATTTCCTGTAAGATAAATATTCAAATTCGGTGCTGACTTATGTTGATGACGTTGAAAGTGTTTGATAATGATTCATGTAATATATCAATGTTCAAGGAGGCATTTTAGGTTGGATATTAAATTTTTAATTTTCAAAGACAATTATTCTTTGTAAGTTAAAATTCCCCATTACATTATGCTACATGTATAAACTTATAAATTTTTAAGATCAGCACCACATTAAAAGAATTTAACAACATTTTATTTTCAGTTAGCATGCGAAAGGAAAGGCGCGCACCTTGCAGAAATCGAATCCGAAGCGGAAAACAACTTTGTAAAGCAATTGGCACAGAAGGTCCCAAATCATTGTAAGCATTTTTATCAATACAAGACTGTTTAAAAGCCGAGGGCAGAGGCCAAATACAAAAATATGTGTTTACTGTACCCCTACCTACCCCAATTTTTATCCCCATCCCGAAAGTTTTTTTGGACATTTTTGATTAAGCACTATTTTAGTCATAATGTTGCTCCCATAGACTCAATGTATACAAAAATAATAAAAACACACACAATGACACACTTTATTGTTTAGACTGATGTCGGTCCATTTCTAGCAATATTTTCGTTAGTTTAATGTGGTTCACAACACTACAGGAAGATGTGTATCTATACCCGGCATAGTATATTTCTAGAATTTTGATTGGTTGGGGTTCACAACACTACAGGAAGGTGTATCTATACCCGGCATAGCATATTTCTAGAATTTTGATTGGTTAGGGTTCACAACACTACAGGGAGATGTGTAACTATCCCCGGCATAGTATATTTCTAGGATTTTGATTGGTTAGCACACGTCATTACAAAACCTATACAGTACCTTGGTGTTGCTAACCCATATCCCCGGATGTTGCTATCCATTACAAGGACACAGACTATAAAATGACAAAAAAATCTAAATGTTATTTCTTCATAAGCAGTTTGGTTAGGTGGTAATGACATAATTGAAGAAGGAAGCTGGGTGTGGGCAGCATCTGGGAAACCATTTACTTTCGAAGATTGGTGGAAGATAATGACAATAATAAAAAAAATCTATAAATTTTATTTCTTCATAAAAGAGGGACGAAAGATACCAGAGGGATAGTCAAACTCATAAATCGAAAATAAACTGACATTGCCATGGCTAAAATGAAAAAAAGACAAACAGACAAACAATAGTACACATGACACAACATAGAAAACTTGAGAATAAGTAACACGAACCCCATAAGCTGTTTGGTTAGGTGGTAATGTCAATGACATAGCCAAAGAAGGAACCTGAGTGTTGGCAGAATCTGGGAAACCATTCACTTTCGAAGATTGGTGGAGAAAATAATTTTCTAAATTTTATTTCTTCCTAAACTGTTTGGTTAGGTGGAAATGACATAGCTCATGAAGGAACCTGGGTATGGGCAGGATCTTGGAAAGTAAAGTTAAAAAAATAAATTACAATAAAAAAAATCTAAATTTTATTTCTTCCTAAGCTGTTTGGTTAGGTGGAAATGACAAAGCTCATGAAGGAACCTGGATATGGGTAGGATCTGGCAAACCATTGACTTTCACAGATTGGTGGAAGATAATGACAATAAAAACAACTAATTTTCTAAATTTTATTTCTTCCAAGCTGTTTGGTTAGGTGGAAATGATATAGCTCACGAAGGAACCTGGGTGTGGGCAGGATCTGGCAAACCATTGACTTTCACAGATTGGTGGAAGAGTACAGATGGAAGAAGGAAAGATGAACCTGATAATAGAGGAAGATCTGGCTCTGATTGTCTCTCACTCTCCAAACATGACAACTACAGCGCGTGGCACGATAGCGAATGTAGCTTGAAAAGAAGAAGAGGCGACTTTAAGGGTATCATATGTGAAAAACGTAAGTTATAAAAGATCACGAATTTCTTTTTTTTAATGTAAAATTATTAATATGACAACTATAGCATGTGTTACGATAGGGAATGTAAATGAGACAAAAAAGGTTACATATATTTGAAAACGTTATAATATCAAGATGACGAATTCAATTTTTATTTTTAATGCAAAATTAATTAATATGACAACAATAGTGCTGGTTCGATAGCGAATGTAGCGAGAAAAGAATAATAGGTGACTTTAAGGATATCATGTGAAAAACGTAAGAACTTATAAAGATGACGAATACCAATTTGCAAATGTAAGGTAAAAGTCACAGTCAGCATTTTCCCACTATTTAAAAAAAATAATATCTCGAAAAGCTTTTTTTTTTTACATTATTACTAAATCAATGCTCTTCTGAATTAAAGTAGCAATTTTTAGATTCCTAGATTTTTTTTAAATTTGAATTTCACATTAGTCCATTCTTAAATGTTCATGTTCATCAAATTATAGATGCATTTGTGTCTAGACATGAGACAATTTGACGATACTTACTCTTACAGTTTTGTTTTTCTTTTTTCAGCGGCAGAATAAAAGACATGATGGATGAAAACAGACACAAGAAGCAATCAAATGACTAGCTATTAAAGAATGTCTAAATATGCAAAAACTTAATTCATTGCACCTCAAGTGATTTACAAAACATGAAGCATTTAGTTACGTTCCCTATCGATCATTAGCCTAAGGAGTGATCCTCTGGAGGACAATGACCGTAAGGGGGCGCTGTAATTATTCGAGTTATTCCAGTCCGAGAAAATAGTAATTCAATATAATTGTAAAAAAAGAGTGCAAAAACTGAGATGTTTCTTGCATGAAAATCAGGTCAAGGTCATACATGTATCAAATTGAATCATGGCAGACAGACATATGCACCGATTACAATCATTGGTTATTCCCTACACAAAATTGTTGGCCTTATTGTTCCTATAACCTGAAAAAAAGACACAAATCGACAAAACCGCGACGAACGATAAATTAAGAAAATGCCAGATGTACCCCGCCAGACAAACATATACAACTTACAATCATTCAGTTTTACCATGATATACTATACACAGCTACTTTTGCATAGGTACTATTTCTGTACTAAAAATCTGTAGTACTGGAAATTTACTTTTAATATTCAGTACTATTTTGTTACTTTAAAATTATTGTAATATTTAGGTACCTGTATTTTACAGTACTTTATTTGTACTTGAAATTCAGGTACTACAGATTTTTTGTTACTACCGTTACATTTTCAGCATTTTGAAAGTTTTTTTTATTATACCCCACGCAACGAAGTTGCGGAGGGTATAATGTTTTTGACCCGTCCGTCCGTCCGTCAGTCCTGTTTCTTGTCATCGCAACTCCTCTCAAACCACACAACAGAATTTCACGAAACCTTTTCAGATGAAAAGGACATACTATGTAGTTGTGCATATCGACAGGAAATTGCGATTCAATTTTTTTATAAGAGTTACGCCCCTTTGAACTTATTTGCTTAATTTACTACTGCAACAGTTTGTCATCGCAACTCCTCTGAAACTACACAACAAAATTTCACGAAACCTTTTTAGATAATAAGGACATACTATGTAGATGTGCATATCGACAGGAAATTACGATTCAATTTGTTTTTCTAGGAGTTACCCCCCTTTGAACTTATTTACTTTATTGTACTACTGCAACAGTTTGTCATCGCAACTCCTCTGAAACTACACAACAGAAGTTCATGAAACCTTTTAAGATAATAAGGACATACTATGTAGATGTGCATATCGACAGGAAATTACGATTCAATTTTTTTTCTAGGAGTTACATCTCTTTGAACTTATTTGCTTTAAGGTACTACGTCAACAATTTGTCATCTCAACTCCTCTGAAACCACACAACAGAATTTCATGAACATTTGTAGATAATAAGGACATACTATGTAGATGTGCATATCGACAGGAAATTACGATTCAATTTTTTTTTCTAGGAGTTACGCCCCTTTGAACTTATTTGCTTCAATGTACTTCTGCAACAGTTTGTCATCTCAACTCCTCTGAAACCACACAACAGAATTTCATGAAATTTTGTAGATAATAAGGACATACTATGTTGATGTGCATATTAACAGGAAATCATTATTCCATATTTTTTCTTATACAATTTTTTTTTCGTACACTTATTTAATTTCTCCAATGACAATGTGGGGACGTGGGGTATGTGAGCGTGCTCACTAAGGTTCTTTAATTACAAATCTCTTAAAATTATGATTTTCAAAAATGGAATATTTCTGTACCAAAATATTTAGTACAAATCAAGTACTGTAAAATACAAGTACCTTAATATATATTACAATAATTTTAAAGTAAAGAAATAGTACTAAGTATTTAAAAGTAAATTTCCAGTACTACATATTTTTAGTACAAAAATAGTACCTATGCAAGAGTAGCTGTGTATGTGACCCACTGCTTACAGTAGTTTAAGAAATGGACAAAATCATTAAAACAGTACATTGTCCAATGAACCATGAAAATGAGGTTTAATAAGGTCAGATGAACCTTTTCAAAAGGACATGTTTAATTATCATTTCCAAGGGGTCAAGTGATCTTTGTTCATCACTTGGAGTCGTTAATATTAACTTTTAGCAAAAGTCTTCCACCATCATATGATTTTTACAGGCCCAAGAACAATTTTACAAGACTGGGCTGATGCGCCTGTCCCACATCAGGAGCCTCTGTCCTTTGTTAGTCTTGTATGATTTTTATGGCACCGCAACGAAGTTGTCGGTGCCGTATAGTTTTACCCTTGTCCGTCATTCCGAAATTCCGTAATTACGGCATTCAACAACAAACCATTATAGTATACGGAGTTTTTTTTCTAAATGCCTTTATATATTGGGCTGATTTTTGGTATGTGAGTAATATCCATGATGAGTTACAGATCAAGTTTAAGTTTCGTTCCGCTCCAATAATTTTTGCCGAAATTACGGACTTTGGACTTTGAGAAATAATTATTGTTGAAAATCACAGTTATACGGACTTTTTTCTAAACGCTTTCAGATATTGGGCTGATTTTTGATATGTGAGTTAACCATGATGAGGTACAGATCAAGTGTAAGTTTTGTTCCGCTCCCCTAATTTTTGCCGAAATTACGGGCTTTGGACTTTGAGAAATAATTATTGTTGAAAATCACAGTTATACGGACTTTTTTTTCTAAACGCCTTCAGATATGGGGCTGATTTTTGGTATGTTAGTTAAATATGATGAGTTACAGATCAAGTTTAAGTTTCGTTCCGCTCCACTAATTTTTGCCGAAATTACAGGCTTTGGACTTTGAAAAATTGTTGTAAATCACAATTACACGGACTTTTTTTCTAAACGCCTTCAGATATCGGGCTGGTTTTTGGTATGTGAGTTAACCATAATGAGTTATAGGTCAAGCTTAAGTTTCGTTCTGCTCCGCTAATTTTTGCTAAAATTACGGGCTTCGGACTTTGAGAAATTATTGAAAATCACAGTTATACGGATTTTTTCTCTGTTCCCCTCCATATTTTGAGCTGATTTTTGATATGTGAGACTACCATCATGTTTGTGTCCACATGTGTTTATATTGAAATTGCAGATATTTCAACTTTTTGGGACGGGGCCATTCGTGTCGCTTTGACACATCTAGTTTATTTTAATTCATATGTTTTGGAGTTTAGTAATAGTATACAAGTAACTTCCATTTTCTCTTAACTAGTACACATTTTTGTTTGGGGACCAGCTGAAGTCCTCCTCCGGGTGCTGGATTTTATTACTGTGTTGAAGACCCATTGGCTGTTCTTTCTACTAATTGGTCATGTTGTCTCTTTGACACTTCCGCGATTTTTATTCTCAATTTTATAACAATATTAATTTTAAACTATGTGGGTGAAAGCAATCAGCATGAAGTGGTTGTAAGCAATTATATTAGGCAACCGTACGGCCTTCAACAATGTGAAAAACTCATACCGTATAGTTGTCGATTAAAGGCCCCGACATTAAAAAAATGGAAAAAAAACAATTGAGGAATTTTACGGCCTAAGGGAGCTACCATTTGATTTTTATGTGGAGGGGGGGGGGGGGTGACCAATTAGTAGAAAGAAAGTGATAAATCAGTACAACATAAAAACAAAATTTAAAAATCAATTGAAAAGGGTTATCCTCATCAGATCGTTACACTGTAAAAAAATAGATTGGACTTGCCAGAGTATTTATTCATCCATGGTACTTGCAGTTATTGACAGCTAGTTCAAAGCCAATAACGACAAATAAAAAAAAATCTTAGTTTTCCAGCTATCACAGTTTAAACCATTATATATACCTGTCTGCATCGATGGGGTTAACATAATAGACTATAATGGACAAAACAAATAACGAAAAGAAAAAACAGGACAAAAAAGTAGAGAATGAATAACACAGGGTGTTCACATACACGATTTTTATATACTGACCGTTGGTATAACACATGTCATTTTTGGGCCCCTTTACAGCTTGCTGTTTGCTCCGTGTTGAAGACCGTACTTTGACCTAAAATGGTCAATCGAACTCACAAACTTTCGGACTTTTATGTATAAAGTTTGTGAGTAAGAGACCGGGCATTGAAGTCATAAAACTTTGCTCAGTGCTCGGAGCACAAAAATCATGCTCGAAACATGAAATCCAGCAATTCGATTGGTTGATTTTCGAGTCCGAGTACAAAAATCATACTCGAAAGTTTTATACACATCAATAACCTCTTTAGTTGACGGCTACTATATTTACCATCAAAAGCACAATGGCATGTCGTAACTAAGGAGTACTGTACGCCGCCATCTTGACTTTCTAAAAACCTTAAATGTCCGATAAATGCAACAGAATCTAAAATGAAATAGCACCTACCACAAAAACTTCATTTTTAATTAGATATTATCCAAATTTGAAGCGTACACGTTACGAAATAATCTTTCCCTTGAAAACTTTCATTCGTGTTACGTCGTGTTTTGCCATGACATAAAATCGCCAAATCCTTCATGAAATTTCGCGGAATTTTATTAAAATTTTATTTTTATACATTTTCGAACCTTTAGGGCATTTATTTTATTTCTTTTTTTTTTTTGTTATATACAATGTATGCATTAGAATAGAAACAACTGGTATGCAATTGTTTTATAATCCCAATTTGCTGAAAATCCCAGTATCCTAGCAAGAATGTGTATCGCGCGTGAATAGATTACGGAAGTAGTTTCGGAAACTTGGTTTATCGAAGTGTAAACCAAGATAAATATTGTAATTGACCAATCCAATTCAAGCATTTATAGATATATATGCAAATGATGTAAGAATTATTAAGTTTTAATCGCAACAACGTCGTGTATATGCAGGTTTTTTTTCCGAAAAAAAAGGCATATGTATTAAGATGGTTACTCGTAAAATGTATGCATTAGAATAGAAACAACTGGTATGCAATTGTTTTATAATCCCAATTTGCTGAAAATCCCAGTATCCTAGCAAGAATTTGTATCGCGCGTGAATAGATTACGGAAGTAGTTTCGGAAACTTGGTTTATCGAAGTGTAAACCAAGATAAATATTCTAATTGACCAATCCAATTCAAGTATTTATAGATATATATATGCAAGTGATATAAGAATTATTAAGTTTTAATCGCAATAACGTCGTGTATATGCAGGTTTTTTTTTCCGAAAAAAAGGCATATGTATTAAGATGGTTACTCGTAAAATGCAAAACAATTGTGCTTAACATTTACGAAACGAAATTCGGACAGAAAAAAAAGAGGATTGTATCTATACAGCAGATTACTTTGTCAGATGTTCGGCAAAAAAAAAATATAATAGAAGTATAAATGTGCATCTCCGTCCGACATTAGTTCTAAATTGCTTCATGTACTGAAAGAGGATAGACGATTCTGACAAGATAAAATGCGAACCAACTATAAATTAAATGAGGTAATACCGTATAACCTTCAACAATGACAAAACCTATACCGTATCGTCAGTTTTAAAAGTACAGATATTATGTACAATAATAAACGACAATCATTGAATTACAAGCTCTTTTAACAGTTAGCATGTGAACAGGATGAGACACTCTTTATTTATTATTTTATTGACGAATAGGGGTGTTTTACGACCGTGTCTACCCATGAGGGCCCCGCACATGTAGTCGGTTTGTTATTTTGTTGATATTCTGTTAAATTCAAACATCACAAAACCCACTTATAAATACTCAACTGAACGTCGACTTTAACATTGCTGTTCAAAGGGGGAAGGGCAAAAGGGGAGTTGGGGGTCGTACAAACCCCCTGGTTTCGATTGTGAACTTTCACAGTTCTAGTATATAATACACATACATGTATCAACAGAAAACGTAATCACAGCTGATTATCTAAATTTACGGAAACGTCGCAATGCAACGCCTACTAAAAAGAATGCAATAATGTCAAATCATCAAGTTCTAAGGGACTACATCAAAAGATCAATGTAAGATAAAAAACTTAATTCAATTAGTTTGTTTTAGGGGGGGGGATGGTTTGAACGGCTGCAAGAATTTGTTATCCGACATTGATTTTTATACATATATCATATTTGTCAATCAATTTTTCCCAAATTAATTTAAGTTAAAAAAACTATGTGAATTAAGTTTTTTTTATCCTTCATTGAACTTTTGAAGACGTCCCTAATCATTAGAAAAAAAAGATAACAATGAAAATATTTGTTATTCGATTTTTAAGGATATGAATTTAAGCAAAAGTCGCAGACTCGACAAAAATGAAAACTATATTCTCATTTCATTTTTTCTGTTAGTAACACTGATATACGGGGAATTTTATTCATAATGTGATATTTTTTTTTTCAAATAAAACCCTGTCAGAGGCCCATTACAATTACGTGACGTCAGGGGAATAACCTTTTTTGCACAACGCCTAGCGTGACGTCACTTTGGATACAAAAAGAAAGAGTTGCAAAATCTTCGTACAAATATCGTCAAAGTAAGTTTTGTAAGACTGCTTATACATGTCATATATTCAATTCTTATACAATCTTTTAAATGCTTAAAGTGCAACAGCTAATTAATGTGCATCTACTGTACATTTGTTTACATTTATCTGGTCATGTGTAGCAGTTTGTTTGCATATTTCTCTCCTGGTGGGATCATGTTTATTTTTTTTTACTCCTGAGATAGTCAAAATAATTATGACGTCCGGCAAGGCTATTTTATTTTTTTTTTCTTGGACGCCTAGGACGTCATAATTATTTGGACTACTCCTGAGATTGAGAACGATATGATTTTCACCTTTTGTTATTTAATTCTAATGTTGGAACAACCTTTTCGATAACGCATTAACAGGGGGTGTGGGGTCACAACACTGTGTTTGCAAATCATTCATTTTTTGATGCTCGGCTTATTTTTCAATGGCGGATCCAGATTTTTTTATAAAAGGGGGGCGGGGCACTGACTTGACTGCCTAACATGCCTAAGAAAGGACCCGCTCCGTTCATATTTCAGTGTTTCCCTATGAAAGCAATCAAAATTTCCCCAGAAAAGAAAAAGCCGGGCCCCTAACCCCCCCTTTTTTCCCTAAATCTGCCTCCGTTTTTGCACTTTTGTACGTACATGTATATTTACACTTGTATGTATATAGTCCAAATAATTATGACGTCTTGAAAGGCTATTAGTATTATATTTTTTTTCTTTGACGCCTTACGTTGTGATTATTCTCTATTT
This sequence comes from Mytilus galloprovincialis, assembly GCF_965363235.1. Lineage (NCBI taxonomy): Eukaryota > Metazoa > Mollusca > Bivalvia > Mytilida > Mytilidae > Mytilus > Mytilus galloprovincialis. The sequence goes on along the minus strand of NC_134848.1, from coordinate 13,998,609 downwards.
TCAGACACTTTATGGCATGCAGACTCCAGTATAAGGGAGCTACCATTTGATTTTTAGGGGGGGGGGCTAGGATGAAAAATGTTGTCCTGCCTTTTTTTTAGCTGTAATCTCTGTCCTGCCTTTTTTTCACTCTGTTCAGTCCTGCCTTTTTTTTTAAAAGTTTATCCTGACTTTTTTTACCTAAATTGTCGTCCTGACTTTTTTTTTTTGCAAGTGTCTCATCCTGCCTTTTTTTTTACTCAAAACTCCTGTCCTGCCTATTTTTTTCAAATTTCATCCTAGCCCCCCCCCCCCCCCCCATAAAAATCAAATGGCAGCTCCCTAATGTTTACCCTATACTTTTTCAGACACTATATGCCATGCAGTAAACTTTAAAACGTTTATTCTTTATTTTCAGACGCTATATGCCATGTTGTAAAACTTTAAAACGTTTATGCTCTATTTTCAGACACTTTATGCCATATAGTAAAACTTTAAAACGTTTATTTTCTGTTTTCAGAAACTACTTGGCATGCAGTAAAATTTTAAAAACGTTTATGCTTTATTTTCAGACACTATATACCATGTAGTAAAACTTTAAAACGTCTATGCTCTATTTTCAGACACTATATGCCATGTAATAAAACTTTAAAACGTTTATTCTCCATTTGCAGACACTATATGCCATGTAGTAAAACTTTAAATCGTTTATTCCCTATTTTCAGAAACTATATGGCATCCGAAAAAATTGAAGTCATTTATTCTCTATTTTTAGAACACTATATGCCATGTAGTAAAACTTTAAACCGTGTATGCTCTAATTTCAGAAACTATATGCCATATAGTAAAACTTTAGAATGTTTGTGCTCTATTTTCAGACTATATGACATGGAGTTAATCTTTGAAACGTGTATCCTCTATTTTCACAGGAAAAATTTGAAACGTTTATTCTCTATTTTCAGAAACTATATGCCATTTTAATAGTAAAACTTTAAATCGTTTATTCTCTATTTTCAGACACTATATGCCATGTAGTAAAACTTCAAATCGTTTATTCTCTATTTTCAGACACTATATGCTATGTAGTAAAACTTCAAATCGTTTATTCTCTATTTTCAGACACTATATGCCATGTAGTAAAACTTTAAATCGTTTATGCTCTATTTTCAGACACTATATGCCATGCAGCAAAACTGTAAATCATTTATTCTCTATTTTTAGACACTATATGCCATGTAGTAAAACTTTAAATCGTTTTTGCTCAATTTTCAGAAACTATATGCAATGTAGTAAAACTTCAAATCGTTTATTCTCTATTTTCAGAAACTATATGCCATGTAGTAAAACTTTAGAATTTTTGTGCTGTATTTTCAGACTATATGACATGGAGTTAATCTTTGAAACGTGTATCCTCTATTTTCAGACAGGAAAAATTTGAAACGTTAATTCTCTATTTTCAGAAACTATATGCCATGCAGTTGACTTTAAATCGTTTATTCTCTATCTTCAGACACTATATATGCCATGTAGTAAAACTTCAAATCGTTTATTCTCTATTTTCAGACACTATATGCTATGTAGTAAAACTTCAAATCGTTTATTCTCTATTTTCAGACACTATATGCCATGTAGTAAAACTTTAAATCGTTTATGCTCTATTTTCAGACACTATATGCCATGCAGCAAAACTGTAAATCATTTATTCTCTATTTTTAGACACTATATGCCATGTAGTAAAACTTTAAATCGTTTTTGCTCAATTTTCAGAAACTATATGCAATGTAGTAAAACTTCAAATCGTTTATTCTCTATTTTCAGAAACTATATGCCATGTAGTAAAACTTTAGAATGTTTGTGCTCTATTTTCAGACTATATGACATGGAGTTAATCTTTGAAACGTGTATCCTCTATTTTCAGACAGGAAAAATTTGAAACGTTAATTCTCTATTTTCAGAAACTATATGCCATGCAGTTGACTTTAAATCGTTTATTCTCTATCTTCAGACACTATATATGCCATGTAGTAAAACTTCAAATCGTTTATTCTCTATTTTCAGACACTATATGCCATGTAGTAAAACTTTAAATCGTTTATTCTCTATTTTCAGACACTATATGCCATGCAGCAAAACTGTAAATCATTTATTCTCTATTTTTAGACACTATATGCCATGTAGTAAAACTTTAAATCGTGTATGCTCTATTTTCAGACACTATATGCCATGTAGTAAAACTTCAAATCGTTTATTTTCTATTTTCAGACACTATATGCCATGTAGTAAAACTTTAAATCGTTTATGCTCTATTTTCAGACACTGTATGCTATGCAGTAAAACTGTAAATCGTTTATTCTCTATTTTTAGACACTATATGCCATGTAGTAAAACTTTTAATTGTTTATGCTCTATTTTCAGACACTATAGATATATATGCCATGTAGTAAAACTTCAAATCGTTTATTCTCTATTTTCAGAAACTATATGCCATGTAACAAAACTTCAAATCGTTTATTCTATATTTTCAGACACTATATGCCATGTAGTAAAACTTTAAATCGTTTATGCTCTATTTTTAGACACTATATGCCATGCAGTAAAACTTTAAATCGTCTATTCTCTATTTTCAGACGCTATATGCCATGTAGTAAAACTTCAAATCGTTTACGCTCTATTTTCAGAAACTATATGCCATGTAGTAAAACTTTAGAATGTTTATTCTCTATTTTCAGACTATATGACATGGAGTTAATCTTTGAAAATAGTTTATCCTCTAATTTCAGACGCTATAAATATATGGCATGCAGTAAAACTTTGAAACGTTTCTACTCTATTTTCCAGACACTATATGGCATCAGAAAACAATTAAGTAGTGTTGGATAATCGGTTGAAATTACCAACCGATTATCTATTACAATCGGTTGACAGCAACCAACCGACTATCGGTTATAATCGCATCATAATACTTTGCACTTTTTTTTAAATGAAATCATGCATTTAGTCTCATTGTACATGTCTAATGTGTATTCCACATCATTCACGGTAGAGTTTATATATTCATATTTGATCTTTTGTTTCCTTTTCATATATTCTGGTGTACTTAATTATAATCATGGTACCTTTGATAACTATTTATTTAGCAGTTAAAACAGTTAATTAATAAGAAACAAGATTCATATTGAACATATTTTATCTCATAATTACAACATTAATTACCAACAGTGACACTAACTGTAACATTTCTAAATTTTAATAGTGTAACTCACAATACAATTTCAATATAACATAGCTGTATTAACATTTGAGTGCTTCTAATGTAGAAAAGATATATAAAGTTTTTAACTTTAAAAAATTTAAGATTAACAGAAAAAAATAAAACAATGCATTTGCATTATAATATATACAGTAAACAAAGCAAATGTCTGTTAATTCATGTAGAATGTTTTTTTTTTTCACTTTTGTGATCATTATTTTTCTGTCAATTGTGTCATTCGTGCGTCTGAACTTATAATTGCAAGAATGCGGAATTATTACATAGTTGAACCGTATCCGATTCGTGATTCTTACATTTTTCAATATGGCGGAAAATTTACAAAAATAAACGATGTTTGAAGATGTTTGGCAAGCAGTTTGGAAAGGAATATGACGTTTTTGATGCTACAAATGGATTATGATAAAACATTAATAAAAGTCAATTTGCAACACGTTCTAATGAAGCTAAGAAATTATTTTGTCTTTTATGTACGCTCTCAAGTATTAATAAACAAGTAGAATCTACCGGTATTGGAAGAAAGTATTTCATACAAAGTTATTAATTTTAAATCACATTCCATCAATCTGCAAATATTTATAGTAAATGCATTATAAAGAAGGAAATTGATTATGTCTTTAATTATAGGATGTTTGACTTTGTTATTGTCATCGATCCTGATATTTTTTTGTTATTATTTGCGCATATAAAATGCAAACCGCAAACGGACCGGAAGTTGATAAGCTTAAAGTCCGGAAACTTTAACGACAATCGATTAAACAAAATCCCAATCGATTATCGACATCGCCAGGGCCAACCAACTGATTTCCGACTTATTCCGATCATCGGAACAATACTACAATTAAGTCGTTTATTCTCTATTTTTAGACACTATATGCCATGTAGTAAAACTTTAAATCGTGTATGCTCTATTTTCAGAAACTATATGCCATGTAGTAAAACTTTAGAATGTTTGTGCTCTATTTTCAGACTATATGACATGAAGTTAATCTTTGAAACGTGTATCCTCTATTTTCAGACAGGAAAACTTTGAAACGTTTATTCTTCATTTTCAGACACTATATGCCATTTAGTAAAACTTTAAATCATTTATGCTCTATTTTCAGAAACTATATGCCATGAAGTAAAACTTTAAATCGTTTTTCCCTTTTTTCAGAAACTTTAGTATATGGCATTATTCTCTATTTTTAGACACTATATGGCATGCAGTAAAACTTTAAAATGTTTATCTCTATTTTCAGACAATACCGGGGTATATATATATGGCATACAGTATAACTTTGAAAGGTGTGTCTTCAATTCAGACAATTAGTGAATATATATGGCATGCAGTAACACTATGAAACGTTCATCCTGACCTCTATATTCAGACATTACTATATGATATACAATTTAAATTTCACCGTGAAACGTTTAAATCTTCAATTTTCAGACACTAGTCTATATGGCATGCAGTAAAACTCTGAAACGTTTATCTTCAATTTTTAGACACTATGGCATGTAGTAAAACTACGAAACAGTTATACTCTATTTTCTAGACATAAAAATCATAAAAAATACAATATGACATGTACTGCAGTATGAGTAAAAATGAAACATTTATCCTTTATTTTTCAGACACTTTTACAAAGACAGTACCACGTGACAGGAAATCATCATGGCACGTGTTGCTATGAACATTATTCTGGTGATTTGTACGGTACTTATTGTGGAAGCCAGTAGTATGTATTTATATCTAAACTTCTGTTTCTAGAAAAAAATTTATTGTACATTTCTCTGCTTTATTGAGTAATTAGTTAAAATGGATAACAACTGTCATAATCCTGAGTTTTATATGGGCATTTTTTAGGTAGAAGATGGTGGATTAAACTTAGTTTTATAGCTTGTAAATATAACGTATTATAATAGAATCACTGTTTGTACATACTAAGTCACTTCAAATGTTATATTCCTCAGTTGTAGTAGAGTTTTGTGTGTTCAGGAAGATCCTGATTTTGCTTTTTCTGCAGACTCGATTTATTCTGGTGTACAAAGTTTTCGTTGTATTTTCCTAGTCAGTATTTCGAAATTCTGCTTAATGTAATCTATAAAAAAAAATCCTTCATATTTTCATAAATCACAGCTAAATCTTACATTACTTATGGTCTTTCCATTTTTCTCAGTATCATTAGTGTCTTAGTGTGATGAGATAAATTACTCTGAATAAAACAGATCTACATGTAAGAGCTCGTCTTTCAAGTAATCACGAAATTGTTTTCTTTTAAAGCCGTTATCTAGTAAAAATTAAAAAAAAAAATCTGTCTACTTTTAATTTGAGGTACATTATGCAGGTGAATAACACATGATGTATCATTCCTGCTGTCTAGAATAAATACACTGACACTCAGTTTTTGGTAGTGCACCAATTATATTATCTCCAACAACATTGATCCTACTCCTCGTAAAGGCATTTGTTATTTAAATCAGGAGGCCCGGTCCCTTTTTTGTGGACAAATTTTGGTTGGCTATAGTATATTAGATCATGAAGCGTGTATGTAGCGGGCCCCTCTTATGCAAATAATCAAATTACCACGCTGAAGTACGTCCATTATTCATTTTTCATTATTCAAAACTCAATAATAAAATAGTTCACTATTCACTCATGATTAAGTGACGAATAATGAATAATGAAATTGCTAATGTTTCATTATTCAAGTTGAAGCGGTGAATAGTGAAATAAAAAAAATGACCGTGACACTTCAGCAACATATATATATACATATATATAATATATATGTATCTCCTGTATTGCTAAAAAATAAAAAGTAAATAAATATTCAAATCAATATCAGAAAAAGAAAAAGAAAAACACTCTTTAAATATTTGATTTTATTTATTAATTTAGTTTCGGAGGATAAACTAGTTGGTTTTCCTAACTATATTTTTTAAATATTTTTAAAGTACGCCAGATACACTTACTGGGAAATGTGAAGATATGATTGAAACTTAAAATTTTCTTCTGGACAACATATATGTACGTTTCGGCGATAAAGTGTACCGACAGGTAGTATTGGGGGGGGGGGGGGGCCTAGTATGGGCACTAACTTTGTCCCTCTAATAGCAGATTTTTTCCTATATTGCCATGAATCTCAGTTTATAACCAAACTCTTACTCAGTAAAGACACGTCATTGAAACATTTGGTTGATACGTTCAAAAATACCTAGCGTTATCTTGCTGATATGTTTTCGTTAAATAATCCAGAGTTCTCTTAATATACTACCGAGATTCACCCGAAGGAACTTACTCTAAATAAATCTTTCTTTGCAGTTTTTCTATATTTTGACATTTCAATTTCTACATAGAAATTCCATTCTAAAATTTACGACAAGAGAGATGAATGTTAATTTTCCTTTTTAAGACGGCGATATTCCTTTGGCTCCAGCATACTGTGATTACATGTATGTATTCCAACTCGTTCGTTATACCCGTGTGTCATAGATTTTAACGAACGCAATCAATGCATCACTCACCAGGTAAATTATTAAGTCAGGGATTTCGTCCCTATAAATTACTAAAAACTTTTACTAAATTCTTTCATCGATACGAATATTTGATTAGTAAATTATTAAAAACAGTATTTCACAACTGAAATGTTACGGTAATGTTGTACATAAAGCGAGGAAATCACTTCTTATTAAATATGTGATCAGTGAAAACTCATCGAACCTTTAAACACACTTATTATGTATGGTTGAATTTCTAAAATTGTTTTTTTTCTCCCCCCTTTATGTTAGTGACATTGTATTTGCATTGTGTCATAGATCAAATGTATTCGTTCAGCGTATAACTTGTTTGTTTTCCTATGTCTTTTAATTGCGTGAAGCCATTTCAATTGATATCTTATAGTGTGCCCTTCTATGTTGTGATGTTACACTATTGTTCACAACTTCACGGTAAGGATGAAAGTTGGTACCTATCTTTTAAAACATTTAAACCCGTTGCATTTGTTTTAACCTGTCAAGAACCTAATGTTCAGTGATGTGGTTTATTGATCAGGTTTTCACGTTTGGATGGTTTTACACTAGCAATTTGTGGGCCCTTTAAATTTATAGCTTGCTGTTTGGTGTGAGCCAAGGCTCCGTGTTGAAGACCGTAATTTGACCTATAATGGTCTACTTTAACCAATTATGACTTAGATCGGGAGTTGTCTCATTCGCATTCATACCACATCTTCTTATATCTACATACAAACTTAGACAAATAAGGTATAAAATCATAACATTTCATTTTTTCAAATTATCTTTCTTGATCTGAAGTTCCATCCAACTGTCCAAATACAATTTTTCTTTAGTAGGTAGCTCAGGGGCTGTCAGTTGTGGCCTTGAGACATTTGATGTGTTTGATGATGGTATAATTTCTCTCGGTAAACTAACATCTATGTTTGAGGATGGTAAAACTTCTCCCGGTATACTAACATCCATGTTTGAGGATGGTATAATTTCTCCCGGTATACTAACATCCATGTTTGAGGATGGTATCACTTCTCCCGGTAAATTCTCCCGGTAAACTAACATCAACGTTTGAGGATGGTATAACTTCTCCCTGTAAACTAACATCCATATTTGAGGATGGTATAACTTCTCCCGGTAAACTAATATCCAAGTTTGAGGATGGTATCACTTCTCCCGGTATAAGGATGGTATAGCTTCTCCCGGTAAACTAACATCCATATTTGAGGATGGTATAACTCCTGCCGGTAAACTAACATCCATGTTTTAGGATGGTATAACTTCTCCCGGTAAACTAACATCCATGTTTAAACAGTTTTAGGATGGTATAACTTCTCCCGGTAAACTAACATCCATGTTTGAGGATTGTATAACTTCTCCCGGTTTACTAACATCCATGGTTGAGGATGGTATAACTTCTCCCGGTAAACTAACATAAATGTTTGAGGATCGTATAACTTCTCTCGGTAAACTAACATCCATGTTTGAGGATGGTATAACTTCTCCCGGTAAACTAACATCCATGTTTGAGGATGGTATAACTTATCCCGGTGAACTAACATCCATGTTTGAAGATGGTATAACTTATCCCGGTAAACTAACATCCATGTTTGAGGATGGTATAACTTCTCCCGGTAAACTAACATCCATGTTTGAGGATGGTATAACTTCTCCCGGTAAACTAACATCCATGATTGAGGATGGTATCACTTCTCCCGGTAAACTAACATCCAAGTTTGAGGATGGTATAACTTCTCCCGGTAAACTAACATCCATGTTTGAGGATGGTATAACTTCTCTCGGTAAACAAACATCAATGTTTGAGGATGGTATAACTTCTCCCGGTAAACTAACATCGATGTTTGAGGATGGTATAATTTCTCTCGGTAAATTAACATCTATGTTTGAGGATGGTATAACTTCTCCCGGTAAACTAACATCCATGTTTGAGGATGGTATAACTTCTCCCGGTAAACTAACATCCATGTTTGAGGATGGTATCACTTCTCCCGGTATGAGGATGGTATAACTTCTCCCGGTAAACTAACTTCCATGTTTGAGGATGGTATAACTTCTCCCGGTAAACTAACATCCATGTTTGAGGATGGTATAACTTCTCCCGGTAAACTAACATCCATGTTTGAGGATAGTATAACTTCTCCCGGTAAACTAACATCCATGTTTGAGGATGATATAACTTCTCCAAGTGAACTAACATCCATGTTTGAGGATGGTATAACTTCTCCCGGTAAACTAACATTCATGTTTCAGGATGGTATAACTTCTCCCGGTAAATTACCGTATAGCGGGTTATTTTCGCGGGGTGTAAATTTTCGCTTATTTTCGAGGATAGAACAAAATCGCCAAAATAAATTCCGCTAATTTAAAAGTGTACATTCAAAGGTAATGTTAAAAATGTTAAATCCGCCAAAATAATAACCGCCAACATTTTTCGTATACCTTATTCAATGAAAATCGCGAAATTTTACACCCGCGAAAATAACCCGCTATACGGTAACATCCATGTTTGAGGATGGTATCACTTCTCCCGGTAAACTAACCTCCATGTTTGATGATGGTATAACTTCTCCCGGTTAACTAGCATCTATGTTTGATGATGGTATAACTTCTCCCGATAAACTAACCTCCGTGTTTGAGGATGGTATAACTTCTCCCGGTAAACTAACATTCATGTTTGAGAATGGTATAGCTTCTCCCGGTAAACTAACATCCATGTTTGAGGATGGTATAACTTTTCCCGGTAAACTAACATCCACGTTTGAGTTGGCTGCCAACATTATAGTCATACTTGTTCTCACACTCTTCGCTGATTTGGGTCTGCGTCTTCTGTCCAGTGTATCGTTTGTACCAGACAATAGTTCATCAACGTCTTTTTCAAATTTTGCATAACATGCATTTATACCGCTGATGACCTCCTTTTGTGTTTTGTGCCTCTTGTGTTTTTCCTCCTTTTCCCTAAATGTCGCGTAAACTGATGGTCTCTTTTTCGTTGGCCTCGTTTGTTTCTCCTCCTTTTACCTGAATGTTGCGTAAACGATTCGGGTTATCTCCTCCTTTTCCCTGAATGTCGCGTAAACGATTCGGGCTATCTCCTCCTTTTCCCTAAATATTGCGTAAACGATTCGGGTTATCTCCTCCTTTTCAGTTATCTCTGGTGGAAGGTAAGTCATCGTTGTTGAACTCAACATTATCAAGAAGCGGTGTTGGATTTAGATCTATACAGGGCTTGTTCAATGCCGTTTGACACTTTCTTTCTTCCGTGGAGAGACGTCTGCTCTTATTCTGATTATTTTGAGATATAGCTGTCGTGTTACTTATAACACTTGATACAGAACGTGATCCTGGCTCACTAAAAGGTACAACTCTGTTCTTATTAAATATGATTCCAAGTCTCTGAACAAACCTTACCAAAGCGAATCTCTATTCTTTGTTGCTTCCTGTCTAATTACATAAATTTCTTTCCACAATTAACTCCTATTTTGTTATGCTTAAGTGTTTCATGTCGGTAATCTCGTGATCCTGAAATGCTCGCTGGTGCTGCACGCTGACGTCGACTGCATTGCAACGTGACTATGGGAGATGCGATTGCTTGTTGAAGACTGGACGGAAGGGAACAGGGGATAAGATATTGTGACTAAATTATCAGTGTTTTATTAAAACACATGATTATTCTCTTTTTTATAATAGTATAATCACAATACAATTAAGCAATTTATATTGAAACTAAAGGATCCAATAGAGGATACTCCCGTCCATTAAAAATGGAGGAAATACAATGTATCAAACAAGCAAACAATATACCGAAAAAATTATGAAAACATTGAAGATACTTAAGTTTTTTGAAACATTTAACTTTTTTTTAACTTCGGCTAAGAACCAACGTCTCACTATAGAAGAAGAATAGTTTATACCAAGTGTCATGTTGGTCTCTTGTGGACAGTTGTTTCATTGGCAATCATACCACATCTTCTTTTTATAAATTTAAGATATTAAACTCTGGTTATTTTTCACATCATTCTATCTTTATGGGAAGATAAGATAATTCGGTTTTCGATAGCTAAGTTTAAAAATATTTAATTTTTATAGTGGTTTGGAAAACATGTTATTGAAACTTATATAAATCCCTTTCCACTTTGCAGGTGCGAGTGCTGCCTTTTATGACCCCCTTGTATGGGCATTAGCCTGCTCTTTTTCGAAATCGACAAGGGTGTCTTTTACGTGCAAGAGATACGGCTCTATGATCTATCTTAACACGGATCAACCATTTATCGTCCCCCTCTGACTGACTATCTTCGTTTCCTCAAGACCATACTCGCAAATGGTGTCAAGGGAGAGCCGAAAATTCAGTCCCTGACATTTTCATCCCGGAACGGGAATCGAACCAGGAACCTTGTGTTAATAGTAGTCCGATGCCCTAACCACTACATCACGGCTCTCTCTAACAGAATTATAGCAAATCATTGTCTGTCTGTCTTTTCCAAACAATTAAAAAGCCGTTTGTACATGTACATTCTAATTATAATTTTCACTAAAGCGATTGAAGTTTCTGCAATAAAGTGGTGGTTGTGGTGGGTTTTTGTGTGTGTGTGTGTGTGTGTTTGTGAGTATACATGTGTGTTTTTGTAAGGGTGTGTTGCACTTCTTTCATGTATTTGTCTTTAGAGGTCCTGTGTTTGAGTCCCAGAGGATACCATTTGATAATGTAATGAGAATTACGCTCTCTGGTTACACACGTGACATAAGACCCTTCATCCCCATGTTTTCGAATAAAAACATGAAATAGTTACGTCCTAACGTCAATTCTAATTCGATTGAAATGCACGTCAAGTACTGTCCTATTAAACGACATTAACTTTTATGCGTAATTCGTATTAACAAAAACGCATTTCTAAGGCTAATTGGATAATGCGATTTAGCCAAATCAATCAGTTCGAATTAAAAAATAAGAAGAGTGTGTAAACGTGATTAGCCAATTCAATTCGAATTAAATAAATGTGTGAACGAGGCATTAGAAAAATAAACACCACTGGAGCGTGTAGAGGGGTACAAAAAAAAAGGGGGGGGGGTATCTGCACGGAAGAACGCGAAATAAAATGGCCATTCCACGATAAACGAACAATTAAAAATATCTTGCACATTAATATTTTACTCATTTCACGAAACACGGTGAATAACGAACCTTTTTTCACGGCTGTACGTGAAATAAAAATGGCAAAACACAATGCACGAAAATAACCCTTTACCACCCTCCGTGTAGACTCGGTGGAGTATGCATTTGCTAGTTTCCATTTTGTTTTTCAATTTCAGCATGTAGACAAGGGTGGATTAGTAAAGGTTCTGGAAGACTCAGATTCTGTTACTACATTTCTGCCGTTGGAGATGTTAAATCCCAAAGTGATGCCACGGTAAGTTTGTTTGAGATTTCATATATGAATCATTTAATTTTGGATGTAACATGTCTTCTGATTGGCTGATTGCTTTTGTCTCGCAGCGAATAGATATTATTTTGTCATGTCACAATTATGTCTTCTGATACATCGAAATAATTATTTTAAAAACATAAGATTTGTAAGATGTTCTCTCATATTCTGTATAACAATAATGGCCGAGTTCACTCGAAGCTCTTAGGCCGAGTTCACTTGAAACTAATTAGGTCGAGTTCACTTGAAATTTTAGAGTCCGCTGCAGAGTTTCAAGAGTATCCCGTGAACACACTCGAGTTGCTATTCGGAACAACTCTTAGTCACTCTCGGGTAAGGCACTGACTAAGCATAAAATAAGGGGGAAAACTGATTGGTTTGACGTAATTCGAGGGTTTCTCGAGTTTAACCCTGGCTCAGTGAGGATTGGAAGAGGGATTAACTTGAGTGGTCCTAGTAAACTCGAATTTTTGAAACCCGAGTAACTTCAGTAAGTAAAGTTTCCAGTAGAGTTTCAAGTGAACTCGACCAATGATATCTCCACTGACCAGCTGTTGAAAAAGGTTTGATTTTAGTGAATTTAAGCATATTTATAATTTGTATTGTAAGTTTTTTTCAATTGCAGGCAGCATGCAAACAAATGAGCGGGATCTTGTTTTTTCCTTCTGATTCTTATGAAACTAGAGAGTTTAAAAGATTTGTTAGTAACAATAGGGTATGTATAATTAAACAAACCGTTGTAGGCCGAATGATGTGTCGCTGTCTTTTCCATTACATTTTTGAAATGTAGGTTGGTAGGGATTTTTTTTATTTTACATTTATATTGAGTAACAGCTTAGTAATGGAGAGAAATTCTGACTTTAACAGTGCTTATTGAAAAATGACAAAAACAAAACAAGAACGACGGGTGCCGCATGTGGAGCAGGATCTGCTTACCCTTCCGGAGCACATGAGATCACCCCTAGTTTTTGGTGGGGTTCGTGTTGTTTATTCTTTAGTTTTCTATGTTGTGTCATGTGTACTATTGTTTTTGAACTTTTTCTGTTTGCCTTTTTCATTTTTAGCCATGGCGTTGTCAGTTTGTTTTAGATTTACGAGTTTGACTGTCCCTTTGGTATCTTTCGTCCTTCTTTTAAGCTTTTAGAGGAAACCGATATTCATATTTCCATTGCCCTACCCATGTTAAAGATGAGGGGCGAAAGATACAAGAGAAAAATTCAAACTCATAGATCGAAAATATACTGACAACGCCATGACTGAAAAAAGAAAAAAAAAGAGAAGAAAACGGAGTAAATACTAGTACATGTAGTTTACACAACAGAACATAGAAAACAAAAGACTACGCAACACAAACCCTACCAAACACTGATTGTGATCTCAAGTACATCATACAGGAGGGTAGGCAGATTCTGCTCCACATGTGGCACCAGTCGTGATGCTACAAACCCTGTAAATAGTATAAATTGGTAAGTCACATTAAACTGGACATGAAGGCAAGCAGGAAAGTCAAAAAGGAAGCCATTTTGATTTCAAATTAATGAAGAACAGAAAACCATCTGGTCAATAGTCTTTACACTTACCACAAATCGTACGGCAAATGTCTACAAGCAAACAGACTCTAACTAAAACTAGGATGAAAAATTTTATCCTGCATTTTTTTTTAGTTGTAATCTCTGTCCTGCCTTTTTTATTTTTTACCCTATCCGGTCCTGACTTTTTTTACATAAATTGTCATCCTGACTTTTTCTTTTGCAAGTGTCTCATCCTGCCTTTTTTTTTACTCAAAACTCCTGTCCTGCCTATTTTTTTCAAATTTCATCCTAGTCCCCCCATAAAAATCAAATGGTAGCTCCCTTAAGCGCAAAGGCTGTGTTGATCTAATTAATAGCTTAGAAAATAGCTGATAGATCGTTGTACTAAACCAGGCCCTACATGTATAGGTCTGGAACACTTTTTGAAGACTAAATGCTAAATGGGCAAATCTATATAAAATCACAATAATTCCATTTACAAATGTATAGTCAAGCTCTACGGTGATTAGGAAACAAACATTTTTAAAACCTTTAAGGGAGTTCGCTTTTCGGTTTCAAAGCTATTAACTTTTCAAAATACTAGTTTGTTTGATTGGGGATTAATAAAGGAATCCTAAGAGCAAAAATATATATATATATAGGTCACCGTGCTCGTTTTCGATATATATGACATTGAAATTTTGGCGGGAAAATGTTCTCTCTTGACTTTTCATAGCTTTATCATTGACAAGTTAAACTCGTCAAAAACTTAAAAATTAATAAAAAGTGTAAAAGACTTTTACAGACAGCTTATCCTTATACATGTAAAAGAATTATAAAAAGTCACCATGCAAAAATTGTTAATTCATTCGAATGGATAAAACCAGAGGATTCCAAAAATCTGACCAAATTCCAAAACATGACAAGCCAGCTTCCTTTAGTTAATGGGAAAGGGGCGGACTCTGTCAGGGGCCGATTCAGAAATCGAAGCGCGATTCCAAAAATATGTTTTGTCATCTGCTTGACCACAAGTTTTTCGCAATCGAATTGGAAATCAGAAATCAGAATATTTTTTAGGACAAAACAATAATCCTCGTCCTCTCTTGAAGTCAAATGGTTGTTCCCTTAACTTCACCCAGCTTCCTGTAGATGATAATTATAAGAATATGTGGTATGAGTGCTAGTGAGAAAACTTTCCATCTAAGTCACACTTTGTATATTTAAATTAAAGTACGGTCTCCAGCTCGAAGCCTTGGCTCACACCGTACAGCAAACTATAAAGGGCCCCAAAAATGACAATTGTAAAACTAATTAAACGGGAAAAATAACAGTTAACTTTAATCTATATAAAAATGAGTAACGAGAAATACTTATGAAACACACAAACAAACGAGAAATACTTATGAAACACACCAACAAACGAGAACTACTGAACATCCGGCTCCTTACAAACGCAGTGTGTTGAAACGTTTTAAAAGGTACCAACCTTCACCCTTATGGTAAACAATAATGTAACAACACAACATACTAAGTCTATTAATATAATGCATATTTTTCTTCAATACAGATATCTACTCCGTTTTACTGGACATCTGGACATAAAGACAACTACCAATGGACTTGGGGTGTTGACCCCTTTACGTACCCATTTCATGCCCCTAATTGGGCCGCAGGACAACCTAACGGGGCTCTTAAAGGAGAATGCATAGCTGTCCAAACACAAGGTGCAATGATGGAAGACCAACCATGTGGAAATAGATACAACTATATCTGCAAGTCACGATCATAGGCTTAGAGACTCAAACTATGCTATTAGAATACAATGTATTTTTGATTTGTATCATTTGAATACACTGTGCTCACAGCTGCTTGGAATTATGAGAATACAATGTAACTTTAGTCAGAATCATTGGATATTATTATGATATTATGTCTTTATATTCTTCAAACAGATATACAGATCATCATAATCAAATGATGTTTGCATTCCTTCATTTGATTCAAATTATTAAAACCTTGTTCTAAATGGCTTTATGGTTTAGTCTTACTCTTAGATGATTGATTTTTAGCTCACCTGTCCCGAAGGGACAAGTGAGCTTATGCCATCACTTGTCGTCCGTCGTCGTCTGTCGTCTGTCGTCCGTCGTCCGTCGTCTGTCGTCGTCTGTCGTCGTAAACTATTTCAAGAATCTTCTCCTCTGAAACTACTGGGCCAAATACTTTCAAACTTTAACTGAATGTTCCTTAGGGTATCTTATTTATAAATTGTATCCGAAGTTTTGATCTATCAACAAACATGGTCGCCATTGCTAAAAATAGAACATAGGGGTCAAATCCAGTTTTTGGCTTATAACTCAAAAACCAAAGCATTTAGAGCATTCTGACATGGAGTAAAATTGTTTATCAGGTCAAGATCTATCTGCCCTGAAATTTTCAGATGAATCAGACAACCTGTTGTTGGGTTGCTGCCCCTGAATTGGTAATTTTAAGGAAATTTTGCTGTTTTTGGTTATTATCTTGAATATTATTATAGATAGAGATAAACTGTAAACAGGAATAATGTTCAGCAAAGTAAGATTTACAAATAAGTCAGAATGACGGAAATGGTCAGTTGACCCCTTTAGGAGTTATTGCCCTTTATAGTCAATTTTTAACCATTTTTCGTAAATCTTAGTAATCTTTTACAAAAATCTTCTCCTCTGAAACTACTAGGCAAAATACTTTCAAACTTTAACTGAATGTTCCTTAGGGTATCTAGTTTGTAAATTGTATCCGAAGTTATGATCTATCAACAAACATGGTCGCCATTGCTAAAAATAGAACATAGGGGTCAAATGCAGTTTTTGGCTTATAAATCAAAAACCAAAGCATTTAGAGCAAATCTGACCTGGGGCTATATTGTTTATCAGGTCAAGATCTATCTGCCCTGAAATTTTCAGATGAATCAGACAACCTGTTGTTGGGTTGCTGCCCCTGAATTGATAATTTTAAGGAAATTTTGCTGTTTTTGGTTATTATCTTGAATATTATTATAGATAGAGATAAACTGTAAACAGCAATAATGTTCAGCAAAGTAAGATTTACAAATAAGTCAAATGACGGAAATGGCCAGTTGACCCCTTTAGGAGTTATTGCCCTTTATAGTCAATTTTTAACCATTTTTCGTAAATCTTTAAAATCTTTTACAAAATTCTTCTCCTCTGAAACTACTGGGCCAAATACTTCCAAACTTTAACTGAATGTTCCTTAGGGTATCTAGTTTGTAAATTGTATCCGAAGTTATGATCTATCAACAAACATGGTCGCCATTGCTAAAAATAGAACATAGGGGTCAAATGCAGTTTTTGGCTTATAACTCAAAAACCAAAGCATTTAGAGCAAATCTGACCTGGGGTTTTACTGTTTATCAGGTCAAGATCTACAATGTATCTGCCCTGAAATTTTCAGATGAATCAGACAACCTGTTGTTGGGTTGCTGCCCCTGAATTGATAATTTTAAGGAAATTTTGCTGATTTTGTTTATTATCTTGAATATAATTATAGATAGAAATAAACTGTAAACAGCAATGATGTTCAGCAAAGTAAGATCTTCAATTAAGTCAATTTGACCAAAATTGTCAATTGACCCTTTAAGGAGTTATTGCCCTTTAAGGACTTTTTTCGCAATTTGTTCATCATGTTGACTTACTTTAAAAAATCTTCTCCTTTGAAACTGCTGTATCAATTTCAGCCAAACTTAGGCTAAATGAGTTTCAGAGTATTTAGTATAAATTTTATATTTTATTTTCTTGTATGTCAAGAAACATAGCTACTATGGCTAAAATAGAACATAGGAGAAAATGATTATTTTTTTTGGCTTTTGAAGAAAATAGGACGATCCAAAAAACATTTAAATAAATTGAAAAGCCAAAATAATCATTGATGAGAGATTTAACCAAAAGAATTAAGGTGAGCGATTCAGGCTCTTGAGAGCCTCTTGTTTTATTAGTTGTTAGTGGCTTTGAACTAGCTGTCAGCTAACTGCGAGAACTCTCAGATGTGTTCCTAATGCCTTTTTGCCGTCGGGTTGTACAAGTTCCCGGCCACGTCCAGTTGTATTTTTGTCGAACTGATGAGTTAAGCCTTTTTAAACTAATTTTGTATAGTTCGTTTTTACAAATGTATGGTGTACTGTCCCTGGTAAGGGTGAGGGTTGGGATCCCGCTAACATGTTTAACCGCGCCACATTATTTATGTATGTGCCTGTCCCAAAACCCATGGTTGTCGTTTGTTTATGTGTTACACATTTGGTTTTTTTCGTTTGAATTGTTCTACATTATGTACATTGTTATATCGGGGCCTTGTATAGCTGACTATGCGGTATGGGTTTTGCTCATTGTTGAAGGTCGTACGGTTACCTTTAGTTGTTAATGTCTGTGTCATTTTGGTCACTTGTGGACAGGTGTCTCATTGTTAATCATGTCACATTTTCTTTTTAATATTATATTTTAAATTTAAACTTTACGGAAGTTACAGTTAGTTTAGTATCTTTTGTGACATTGTAAAATTTGTATGCTTAATTTCCACTAGATCATATATATATATATATAAGTGCGACGCTTAATTCCACTTCTAGGAAGACTTATTTTTGAACGTACATCATGTTGGAATCCGTAATAACCTCGAAATAGGACTTTTTTTTCGTTGCCGGAAACAATGTTTATGTCACTACCAAGTTACGTTAGTTGATGCGCATTTATAAACAATACATGTACTAGGCTGTTTGGTCTTCAACCTTCAAAATGATAGGTTTCGTCCAACTACTAAATACCCAGTGAAATTTTTCTATTAAATCAAATTGGAAAAATTTTGGGACCTTTTTTGGGCTAAAAATATAAAAATAAGTGTAATATGCACTATTTAAACGGTTCCTGGCGTGGGGCATGTATATTTTATAGTTGCTGTAAAGTGTAAGGGTTGGACATTTTTTATGCTGTATTCTCCTTATTTTAAAATTGTTTATCATAAAATATAAGTATTGACCTAAAGCTATGTACTGATATATTTGATGTAGGACTTGTCAGTAAAAAATAGACCTGTAAATTCGATGAAATTTACAATACGAAAAGTGTCTGAAATGACAACAAAGTTATGTATGTCGGTCGACAAATGGAGACATAAAGGTCACACCCGCCAAGCAGGTTACAGTCTGGTCTTTTATTCATCATGTTCATTTAATGCTAAATAATTTTGTTGGAAATTTTTGTTTTTAGTAGCAAAAAAGTGGACAAGACTATTGTTTTCAATCCAGATACGGCCAGAGTCTTTGTTTAAGGCAAGAATCAGAGTCATTTTTTTCTCTCTCAAATATCTCAGACTGCCTCCTCAAATCAAATGCTTCGTACCTGAGACTTGAAATCTTTCTAGAGCTAATACTGAATGGGGATCATTATTCAGCTATGTTATTTTAAAAAGGCTGGGGTGTTTGGGGTTAAACATGTTTTTGTAGGTAAATAATATTGTGGAACTTTTTTTTCATGAGAGTATAATAGTCAATTATATAGAGTATTTACTATTACTTTCTTTTTGGTGGAATAGTGAAACAGAAGTCAATACGTTCTTGCTCAATCCTGTGTCGCTTTGAAGGTTTCCTGATTGTCATGACATTCTCAGCCTAAGCAATGTGTATTACTGTAATTTGAATTTCAAAATGACCGAGTGACGTTTTTTCAACGCACTGATCAACTCCACCATAGCAAATCACATGACGTTGAGAGACAGTAAATACCAGCGAAAAATATCTTTATAAGAAAAGAATTGTCGTATACAAATTAAATACTCGGGAAATGGCAAAGTTCACGAAATCTAGTCTGAGTAATCATTTTACAAAAAAGAAAAAAAAAAAAGTCCGAGCAAAAGGGGAGGGGGGGGGGGGGGGGGGCGTACGCCCCCTCTGAATCCGCCACTGTGGACAGAGCTGAGGTGTTTTATAAATACCACACACCAATGAGACAGGAAATGAACGATTGAACATCCGTTTTTGTTAACTTTCATGTTAGCATGTATCATGGTGGGTTGGCTGCGCTATTCTATAAATAACCCAACGTCAATGTGACATCAACTGAGCGACATAGCATTTTTTTTTGTCTCTTCCGTGTTAATATGTATTATAGTGTGTTGATTGGGCTATGATTTTGTTTTTAATACAAATACCACATGCCAGTAAGACAGCAACCAAACAACACGTACATCAAGAGCTTTTGTCACTTTTGTGATAACACGTCATAGTTTGTAGGCTAATGCTATATGAGTACCCTAACGTCAACTTAACTATACAACAATATATAAATAACACATAGCTGAGAGGGTGATAGAGCAGATTGTCACTGAGAAAACATTGTCAACTGCGGCGAAGCCTTTTTCGAGGGATACCTATCTGCTCTATCACCCTTTGAGCTATGTGTTATTTAATTTATTATACCGAATGTCCTTTCATTATTGTTGTTAACAGATTGACTTTATTTTAAAAGTATCTTCTATAACAACATTACAGGTAATAGAAAAACAAAAAAAGTTAAGCAAGATGTTTTTTTTTTTATTTCAAATGATAAAATCTGAGCCATAACATAGAACTTAATATAAAAAAGAAGATGTGGTATGATTGCCAATGAGACAACAATCCACAAAAGACCAAAATGACACAAACATTAACAATTATAGGTCACCGTACGGCCTTCAACAATGAGCAAAGCCCATACCGCATGTAGTCACCTATAAAAGGCCCCGATAAGACAATGTAAAACAATTAAGCCTTTTTTTAATTACTTGATGTAACTTCAATTATTTGTCCTTCAAATTAACGATTTTCGATTCTTCTGGACTAAAGGATACTAACATTCAAACAAAATTGTCACCCTCTCAGTCATGTGATAGAGTAAATTATCACCCTCGTATTAGCCTATCAAAATATGGCACTTTAACGTGAAGCATAATAAAAAATAATTGTAACTTCTATGCATGTGATACATGTAGCATGTGTCAAAGTGTGTTGGATAATCTGTTCTATAAATACTCCAACGTGAATGCGACGGCAACTGCACTACATAATATAAGTTTTGTCACTTCCATGCTGGCATGTTTCAAAGTATGTTGAATTATCTGTTCAATGAATAATCCAACGTTCATGTGATAGCAACTGGACGACATATCATGATTTTCTGTGCCTTCCGTGTTAGTTTATATCATAATAGTGTTTTGACTGAGCAATAATTTTTGATTACAAATTATTACCACATGCCAGTAAGACAGCAACTAAACGACACAGCAAGAGACTTTATCACTTTTGTGGGCCAATGATATACAGGTATGAATACCCCGACATCAATGAGACAGCAAGGAAACGACACAACAGAACCCTTCTGTGGTTATTGCATGTGTCATAATTATATTCGATTTGTCTGAATATCTGCGTTATAAATACTTCCATGTCAATGAAGCAGCAACTAAACGAGTACACAGGTATCATTGTGTGTTGGCTGATACATGTATGTATGTTCTGTATCTTCCTCCTTTAGTAGGAGCCCCACCATGGGTTATGGTGTAAAAAGGAAGAAATTTAACACACTGTATCGGTACAGATTTAATGTGAGCATTTGCCTATCCAGTCTCCAAGCCTGGCCGTGACGGGTCTTACTACCAGAAAATTAACCTTCCCCAAAACAACAAGTACAATATAATAAAGCATACGAACACACCCACTGACCTGACTCGCTCATCCTCAAAAATATAAAAAATGCATAATATAAAAACACATTATATACAAAATAAGGGATAAGTTCACCCCGGATGCCGCACAAATGCCTATACAACGAACGGGAAACCGGAGAGGACATACTTGGAATCCAAACCGATACCGCTAAATGCCCAGCTGTATTCCTGGTAGAGGAAAGCCGAAAATCCTATGAGAAAGGATCTCGGAAAGAAACTACCGATTCATTAGGGGAACAGCTAAAAACCTCAGACATCAAATAGATTGGTCTGATAGTTTCCCACATGGAAACTACTAATGGATCCCATCTGACAACATGTCTAAAACAAACCTGAAAATATCCGCAGAAACCTTTCTCAACAAAAAAATATAATCCAAATCTTAAAATATACGATGTAAGGATAATGATATTTATCCATGAAATCAATTTGACAAAACAATTTCAATGATGTTGAAGGATTTTCTCTGCAAAAATTTTCACGTCCGCTCTCATCGACATGCTCGACTCCACGTTTTATAAATAAATCTAACGTAAATGAGACCGCAACTAAACGATTCAGCA
The DNA here is from genome assembly GCF_965363235.1 of Mytilus galloprovincialis. Taxonomy (NCBI): domain Eukaryota; kingdom Metazoa; phylum Mollusca; class Bivalvia; order Mytilida; family Mytilidae; genus Mytilus; species Mytilus galloprovincialis. Next base: position 13,976,612 of record NC_134848.1, on the reverse strand, counting down.
TGAAAAAGAGGGACGAAAGATACCAGATGGAGAGTCAAACTCATTGATAGAAAACTAACCGACAACGCCATGGCTAAAAATAAAAAGGCAAACAGACAAACAATAGTACAGAAGACACAACATAGAAAACAAAAGACTAAGCAACACGAATCCAACCAAAAACTGGGGATGATCTCAGGTGCTCCGGAAGGGTAAGCAGATCCTGCACCACGTGTGATACCCGTCGTGTTGCTCATGTTATTACAAATCCGGAAAGTAGTCGAAATTCGGTCGGAACTTTTGTCATTTTCATGTAAGCATGTGTAAGGTAGCAATACACAGTTAGAAGTTTAGTTTCGCATTATGGCCCCTTGAATTTTTTAAATATGAATTTTTTTGTACAATAAAATTGATTTTTAGATAATTGAAGAATAATATAGCCTTCTTAGTGGGTTTATATGACCATTTAGATTGATTTTAACATGTTTTATAGGCCATTTCTATGATTGACAGTCCGTATTTTCCTATCCGTACCGTTCATAGGTCCATAAATTATTGTAGTGTTTTATATCAACAAAGATTTTGCGCTCGATCTTTTCAATTCAATTTTATGGAAAAACGAGCAGGAAAGCAAATGATTTTTTTTGGACCACTTGATAGATATAAACCTATGGATTCAGGAAAGGTATCACTGTAGTTCATTGAAATTTTCCTTTAGACCAAATTTTGTAGACTTTTGTGACATGTTGACCCCCCTTTTTTGCTATATTTTGTATCTAAGAAATGCAGTTTGTTGCCATGGTTACACCCAAAAGGGATTATATTTCACCCTTATGACCATTAAAAAACAAATCTATGGAAGATTTTCTTTCTACAAGTACATACATGCATAACACACATATAAAGCCTTCTTTGTTAGACAGGAGGGGAAAGAGGGTGTTTAAAAATTATGAGTGTCAATTTTAAGTTTTTTCCTAACTGTGTATTGCTACCTTATGGTGTGTTGGACTAATCTGGTCTATATACTAGTACACCAACGTTAATGTGACAGAAACTCAAAGATTTAACATAATATGTTATGACTTCAGAGTAAGCATGTGTCATTGTGTGTGGGACGATTTGCACTATAAATACCCTACGGTAGCATTATAAAATCATCATAAAATTAAAATGGTCCAAAAAAAAATTCGCCTCGCTTTGCTCGGCTCAACAAATTTTCGCCACGCTCCGCTTGGCGATATATGCTTGCACTTTATTTAAACTCAGCTACGCCCCTGCTACCGCCAATGAGACAGCAACTAATCGACACAACATGGATTTTTGTCCCTACTCTGTTATCATGTATCATATTGTGTTGGCTTATCGTTAATGTGACGTTGTTATTTCCTTTTTTTTAGTATTACAAATGAAATCCTCTAGTTTAGTAGCTTTATCCAGAAATGTGCATATGAAGCCTAAAAATCTGCATCACGGAAAACTAGGCAGTGCGTGAACCGGTGACAAAATATTATCTCCCCTGTAAACAGTGGGCTCTTCTGACTAGAGGTAATCGGTAAAGAACAGCGGAAAATGGTGTACATTGTTTACTAAACTGGTCCGCCGTTCTATCTATAGCTTCAGTGTAGCGATAAGTGAACACAACAGGGGTCCAGTTTAATTGTTTACGAGCTTGAACACAGTCGAACTGAGTCGTGTCAACGTAATGTGAATATGATAATGCACCAGGTAAATTATTAATTGTTAAGTTTATCACATCATCGTATCTTCATATGATAGGTAAATAAGTGAATTTTCGATTTTAAGTGTCGTCAGGGTTCAAACCTGTAATCAAGCCAACCTTTCATTATTTTTTCTCCCAATTTGTAAAGTTAATTATGCTGCTTGACATATTTTTTTTGGGAAAAAAAATTGATATGCAGTCAAATGTGGCAGTTTTTAATATTTTTTGTTGCTATGTGAAATAAAGGGAAGTAAATTAAAGTAAAAGAAGGCGGCCGCGCTTTTTTAAATAGTAAACAATTTAATTCAGATACATAGTATTTTGTCAAATGATAAAGAATATCGTAGAAACTTGCTAGAAATTCACCTAATTTATAAAAGATATACAACAGGACATACTGAAATCTGAAAAGTGGTAAAACCACCATACCTTGAACAAATTCAGTTAAAAAAAAAAAGGGGGGGGGGGGTTAAAATGCTACGAAATTTAGACTTTTTTTTTTTCGACAGCCAAAAGATGATTTGACATGTAACTAACTACTTTTTCAATTTCATTGTAAAGTAAAATTGGCTTTTTTTTTTGGGGTCTCTGTTTATTGTGGTCTGATGTTTTCCGGTTCTCTTTGGATTGACAAATACTATTATAATCATCTAATTGAATGTTCAAATTATTTTGCAGCGATGGTGTGTATGGAAGGAAGACTGTCATAAAACCCAACAGTTCCGGATGGCCCTTTAAATAATTGCTTAACATCAATAGCGATGTAAGATTCAAGTGTTTGATTTAGCACAGTCAAGTTTAGCCAGGTTTTCCTTGTAATTGTGGCAGAAAAAACACTAGACAGTGTCATGCATTGAAAGGATATCAAACGGATATTTTATGGAATGATTCTCGTACATATAAAATCATATGCATAGGAATATGGAGCTAGACTAAGTGTCTTTCATGCAGCAATTTTTAATTTCCAATATAAACTCTGAAAAGAAAAGAGCATAGAAATGTATACCAATGAGAAACATTCTTTGTGAATAAAATCATTCCAAAACTTAAATGTGTCATTAGTGTTGCATTATTTATCAGTAGAGATAATCAGATTCCAGTAAGATTGTCCAACTGATGGTTTTTGTTTGTAATCATTTTTGTAAATCTTAGTTGTTTTGACAATCCGGGCTGTGCATGTTGCCCGGCTGCCCCTTTCAGTGTGAGACAATATTTTGTTTATGATAAACAAAATCACTGATTCAAGACTGGAGCGGACCCCTTTTAGGCAGTTAGTGCGAATCCTTTAGGTTTAAACCATTACATGCAAAACGGGGGGAGGGGAAGATTTTTTTTTACCGAGTCAAACATTTTTCCTAATAATAATACATTGAGATTTAATATATACTTTGCTATATGTAGTGTGTATATTAAAGTATTGCCAACAAAATTCATCAAATTTGGGATCATAATATTGTTTAAGAAAAACCCTTACCCCCTGTACATCATAAAAGTTCATAATCTTCTGTAACACACGTGCATGGTTAATTCGGATCACATATTTTCTATTCCGATGTTATAAGAATTCGAAGGTTCATATCATTTACAATATCATTCAAAAAATTTCTGGGATTTTTTTTACTATCAACGTTGAAACTCGAGGTTACATTGTAGTAAAAAAAATCCAATAAAAACGTTGAATGTAAATGATATGCACCTTTAAATCTTATATTGTAGGACTCATGTTGTTCAAACATAATGTGTTGATCGATTATGTTATGATGATTTTGATAAACTTCACATTAGGTAATCTTTCACGTATATTGATTACATTATATCGAGTTGTCCCAACGATATACTTGTCGGTGTGCTCGATCATACGAATTTACCGACATTCCTATAGACAAAATGACACAACTTTGAAAAATTCTTGTGACGAAACTACATTTCGGAACACGTTAAAAATTGGATACCCAGAAAGCTACATTATTAAGGTTTGATATATATTTAAAAAAAAAAAAAAGAAAAATATGCAGTCAAATCTGGCAGTTTTTTACACACTCCTATGTTGAACAATAGGTTGTTCAATTAACAGCAATTCTCTAACAATTTTGCGATTTACTGATAAGCCCTAACAAAAATCTAAATCTATTTCTTTTTAGAGATTGACAGCAAGATTTTACTTCGGATGCACTGATTGATTTTGACATTTATTGATTGACCAAGTAGAAATTGATATAAATAATTTCCGAATAATTATTGTACACTGTGTCAAATTTGAAAGTATATCATGTATACATGGATAATATGAAGAACGCATTGTACATGATCCTTATGCTAAATAGAAAAAAAAGAAGATGTGGTATATGATTGCCAATGAGACAACTCTCCACAAGAGACCGAAATGACATAGAAATTAAAAACTATATGTCACCCTACGACCGTCAACAACGAGCAAAGCCCTTACAGACAGTTCAACGGATCGCGCCGTGTCGTACTTTCACGATTTTCTTCATTTATTTTTCCGGGAATTATTTGATATGGCAAATTTGAAATCTTTGTTTGCAAAATATGGGTATACATGTGTTGAACGTCTGAAAATCTTAGCATGTAAAATTTAAAGACAAATCCCTCTATTGTGTATATATAGATTCTTACACTGCAACAAGTGTATTACGATATTTCTCCACTCGAGACAGTTAAATTTTATTATTTAAAGCGCGAGGCTTGCCGAGCCCTTCAAATAATAAAATTTAACTGTCGAGAGTGGAGAAATATCGTAATACACGAGTTATAGTGTCGGAATCTGTTTCTCTAATGCTTTTTATCGTTCTTTTTCAAAGATTTTCAGAAAATTGTGCTCTTTATATGCGACTTCATCAGGCAAGATCGCCTTTTTTCATGACGTCACAATAGGAAAATTGAGAAGAAAACAAAACATTTTGACGTCATAATCAAATTTCGACTAATCATTTGCCGAGAACAGATTTTTCACTAGTGAGGAGAAATATTTTTCTCACACCGGTCAGGAAATGTGAAAATAGCACAAAAATTAGAGAAGTGCATGTTCAAGCGCAACAGTACTTTATCATAGCGTTATAATCAGGTGATAGCAATATTAGTTGCAAGTTTTGCCAATTGATGAAATTTTGAAATAATCGTGCATTGTTAATGCATATATATACCCTCTATAGAGCCTCTTTATATACCTTTACCTAACTGTGACGTTGCATGTATTGTTGCCGAGCAGGCAATATAGGCAACCGTTGCCAAACCAAAAAAAAGACCGTTGGCATTTGAAAGAAGTACAGTAAGCCTAAGTATAGGCTCTGTGGTATAGTCAGGCTTCGATCAGATATTCTATAATTTTTAAAATATTCATCTTGTACAAAACATTTGGATTTTTTTTTTTTAAAGTACAGTCCTTTATAATTTTGCAGCGATAAAACAAGACTCACGATGCTTAAGTTTGGGGCAATATTTGTCGGATTTGTAGCAGTTCTTATTGGAGGTTAGTAATAATACGTAAGAACTTTTTTGTGCAATTATATTTTAACAAGTTCTGTGCCACAGGGCCGATGATTGACCCAAAGCCATACTCCTTTTAGAGCCAAAGTGCTAATTCAAATAATGTTATGAACTACGTAATGTACTATGACGTCGCCGTTTTTGTGATAAATTTAAATAAATAAAATAAAATAAATAAATAATCTTTATTTCAAGAGGATGATCCCATTAGTTAAAACTAATCTTCCTGAGAGTCCTCAAAATAATAATAACATATTTATAAGTACATAGAGTATTATAAAGTTATATTATACACAATATACAATTGTATTTAAATAATTATAATGAAAAAGCATATTAATTTGCACAATTGATGAAAAATTTGTAACATTTTGTTTTAAAAGATACAAGTGTATTACTCATTTTTATTTCATTTGGTAAACTGTTCCATATTTGAGAACCTGAATATGTAAATGTTTTCTTTAAAAAAATTGTTTTTGGTTTTGGAAGATTTAATACTTTTTCATCAGCTGAACGTAAGTTATAATTTTGATTATCAGTAAAATTAGGAGATAACTGTATTGTATTTTAAGCTTGGACTTCGTAAAACGTAGATTTTACTGTCGCAAATTGAGTTTACCTAGCGACGCGGAGCGGAGATAGGTAAACGGATATTTGCGACAGTAAAATCAAGTTTTACGAAGGCCAAGCTTAAAATACAATACAGTTATCTCCATTCTAATGCCGCATCTAAAAATAAATGTCATTTAATAAATATTTTGGCTTAAAAATGGCATACATGAAAAAGTCCGCGAAACTGTCGCATTGTCTTTGGCATCTTAACAATGTGACGTCATGTGCTTAATCTGGATGTCAAACATGAATACTAAACGTATTTCTACTTTTCGTACGCTTCATAATGATTTCAATATATACAAAAAGAAGGTTTTGACACTCAAAATGTGAATATCTTGTTTATTTTTTGAGAAATTACATATCCCAAAAAAACTCGGAATTCAAAATGGTGGCTTTCTTAGTTACGGACTGGTAGAACGTGGAATCTAACCCCTCAAAATATTTATCAACGTCCAATGAAAATCATCGTTACAAACTAATTGCATTAGAATGAAAATTTTCTTGTAAATAGTTAGGAACCATACCATTTAATGATTTAAATACAAGTATTGCCTTTTGGTATTGAATGCGTTTTTCCACATTTAACCAGCGTAAACTATTAAACAATAAACTGGATGATGTCATTATGTCAGCTTCTACTATAACCCTAGCAGATTTCTTTAATAACTTATTAAGTTTATTTATTCCACTTTCACAACAGCTTCCCCATATATTGCAACAATAATCAAATAATGGCAGAATATAAGCATTAAAATAGATAATACGTATATGCATAGGTAAATATTTTCTTATCTTTTGTAATAAATTGATTCTGTTTGATATAGTACATGACATTTTATCTATCTGCTGATTCCAATTTAGGTTTTTGTCAATATATAAACCAAGAAGTTTTTCACAATCTACAGTTTCTATTTGTTCATTTGAAATATTGATATCTAAACTGTTTCCAGTTGAACAAAGTCTTTGTTTTGAACCAACAATCATTGATTTACACTTTTTGGCATTTAATTTCATACAATTTTGCGCACACCAGTTTTCAATTACATGAATATCATTTTGAAGGTTAGAAGTTAACTGAAGTAAATTATTACCTTTACAATGTAATGTAGAATCATCTGCATATAAATCTATTAATGAATGTTCTATATTAAGTGGTAAATCATTGATATATAAAATAAATAACAAAGGGCCCAGGATAGAACCTTGTGGTACCCCAGTTTTTATGCATTTAGTATTAGACATGACGTTATTGACCTTAACTTGTTGGCTTCGTTCAAATAAGTATGACTTAAACCAGTTTAGTGTACAATTTGAAACATTATAATATTCAAGTTTTTTCAATAAAATTATATGATTAACCAGATCAAAAGCTTTCTTTAAATCTAAAAATATAACTCCGTTTATCTCTCCATTATCTATATTTGCCAACCATTCATCTACTAATTTAGTAAGTGCAGTAGTACACGAATGTTTAGGTCTAAAACCTGACTGTGTAGTATTAAGAAGGTCATTACTATTTAAAAATATATACAAACTATTAGCTATATGTCGTTCTATAATTTTTGAGAGACAAGGCAAAACTGCTATTGGTCTATAATTATCAGGATTACAGGCATCGCCACTTTTAAAAATTGGGCAAACTCTTGCAGTTTTAAAAATACTTGGAAATTTACCACTTTTGATGCTTAGATTAAATATATATGTCAAGGCTGGTGCAATGACATCGCTGCACATACTTAAAATTTAATTTTAAATATCTTGAAGCTTTCGCGCGTTTTTTTTTTCAAGATTGAAACATATGAAAAAGGGATCCTTTTTATGAAAAAAATGAAAATAAAATTATGTAAGAATGTGTTTATAAATTATACATGTATATAGAACTATAGAGTCTCAAATTCACTCTTTACCCTGCGCTTTTGCAGTATTAGTTAATTTATAAACGCATGTTAATTAATAGCTTACTTTCTTAAACCTGTATAGCAATTAAAGTGCCATTAATCATGATTCATACACATTCCAGTCTCCAAATTTTATTTTACTGTGCAACTATCATCATCTAATCTGTACTATAAAAATAACCTTTTCCTACTGATTGTTAGCAGTCCAATGAAGTTTACTCCAACAATATGCAAATCTTTTCTATTGATTTACAAACCCTATAATTATCGTCCGTACATACCGTTTGGAGCAAGTTTAACGGCACCGTAATGCATGTGGTTTTATTGGACAGTTCGTCTAAATACTTATTTGCAGGTGTAATATTAATTGTTAAACTCTTTTGTTAAAAAAAAAAATATATATATTATAGAATGATGAGACGTTTTAACAATCCATGATTGAAGTGTTTTCTTCTTCCGCTTGGCCTTCGATGTTTTCACATTTTCCTGGACTATATTCCAAAGCTCCCGACAACGCTTCAACGCTAGGAAATTGTGGATTTATCTTTATCCACGCGATTAGCTATAATACTGCTTTTTTCGCGCACCAATTTCAATTAAACATTTGCTGGCCTTTATTGTATCGTCTTCCAATTTATTCCTGTATTGTTAGCTCACCTGGCTCGAAGAGCCAAGTGAGCTTTTCTCATCACTCTGCGTCAGTCGTCTGTCGTTGGTCGGTCGTCGTCCGTCGTCCGTCGTCGTTAACTTTTAAAAATATCTTCTTCTCTGAAACTACTGGGTGAAATTTAACCAAGCTTGGCCACAATCATCATTAGGGTAACTAGTTTAAAAAATGTGTGGCGTGACCCTGCCAAACAACCAAGATGGCCGCCGTGGCTAAAAATAAAACATATGGGTAAAATGCAGTTTTTGGCTTATAACTCAAAAACCAAAGCATTGAGAGCAAATATGACATAGGGAAAACATTGTTTATTAGGTCAAGATCTATCTGCCCTGAAATTTTCAGATGAATCAAACCACCCGTTGTTAGGTTGCTGCCCCTGACTTGGTAATTCAAAGAAAATTTTGCTGTTTTAGGTTATTATCTTGAGTATGATTATAGATAGAGATAAACTGTAAACATCAATAATGTTCAACAAAGTAAGATTGACAAATAAGTCAACATGACCAAAATGGTCAGTTGACCCCTTTAGGAGTTATTGCCCTTTATAGTCAATTTTAAATCATTTTTCGTAATTCTTAGTAATCCTTTAGAAAATTCTTCTCTTCTGAGACAACTGGGCGAAATTTAACCAAACTTGGCCAAAATCATCATTGGGGTACTAAGTTTAAAAAATAGGCGAAAAATGCAGTTTTCGGCTGATAACTCAAAAACCAAAGCATTTAGAGCAAATCTGACATGGGGAAAAAAAATGTTCATTAGGTGAAGATCTATCTTCCCTCAAATTTTCCGATGAATCGGACAATCCGTTGTTAGGTTGCTTTAAGAAAATTTTGCTGTTTTTGGTTATCTTGAATATTATTATAGATAGAGATAAATTGCAAACATCAATAATTTTCAGCAAAGTAAGATTGACAAATAAGTCAACATGACCAAAATGGTCAGTCGACCGCTTTAGGAGTGATTGTCCTTTATAACAAATTTTTAATCATTTTTCGTAATTCTTAGTAATTCTTTAGAAAAATCTGCTCTTCTGAAACTGCTGGGCCAAATTTAACCAAACTTGGCCATCATCATCATTGGGGTATCTTGTTTAAAAAATGTGTGGCGTGACCCGGCCCATCAACCAAGATGGCCACCATGGCTAAAAATTGAACATAGGGGTAAAATTCAGTTTTTGGATTATAACTCAAAAACCAAAGCATTGTTATCTTGAATATTATTATAGATAACAACAATAATATACAGCAAAGTAATACCTGCAAATGATTCAATATGATCAAAATGGTCAATTGATCCCCTAAGGAGTTATTGCCCTTTATAGTTAATTTTTTTCCTAAAATTTGTAATTTTCACTTACATTTTCCACTGAAACTACATATGTACTAGGCCAAGTTCATTATAGATAGAGATAATTGTAACCAGCAAGAATGTTTCGGTAAGTAAGATTTACAAACACAGTCATCAATATCTCCAAAACACAATTTTGTCATGAATCCATCTTTGTTCTTTTGTTTAACAGGTCGAGAACTCTAGATTTTCTGACGTCAGAATATATTTGCATAGTAATTTCCAAAACACCAGGCCAATATGGCCTTGCAAAACTGACCAATCGACTCAATGAACTACAATGCATTGTGGGCTACTACGAGTAAACTACTACTTAAAACACGTGGAATAAGTGGGAAAACAGTCAACTAATATATTGTCTGGGACTCTCAATACCAATGTTTTTATTCTGCAAATATGTTTAATGTAAAATATATAATGTAATCTTCAATTTGCATGCTCAGATTAAAAAAATATTGTTTATTGGCTTCACCATTCGACTTTCTTTTTCGCCTTGCAAAAGTAGTTAAACCGGTTTTGTGCATTGTTATGAATTGAAACTGCATTAATTTCACGACATGAAACAGTGAAATATCTAATGAAGTGACCACTGTCCAGTAAGAAAATCATTTGAGCTCTTTTAAACCGGTATAATGTCTCTGCCTAGAAAAACACGAAAACTTTCATTGAAACACTTCTTTCTGTACTGAATGTGTATTTTTTTTTATCAGGACCTGAACTAAAAGTAAGAACATCATAATATTTAGTATGCTAAAAATAAGTGTTATGAAAGCGGCAGGGGCGGATCCAGCCATTTTAAAGGGGGGGTCCTAACCCTGGACAAAAGGGGAGGGGGTTCCAATTACATGTCCCCATCCAAATGCACTGATCTTCCAAAAAAAGGGGGGTCCATCTCCCCGGAACCCCCGCCCTCCTGGAGCGGGTACGGTATATAGCTCAAAATATTTTTTTTTATTGTTTCACCCATCGACAATATCCGTTTGTTGCAAATTTTATCACAAAATATACCTCAGAGGTTTTTTATCGTTCGGCTGCTGTCCTGTTGACATTTGTAAAATATCTCCAATATTAAAAGTCTCTGGATCATAGTGGGTGCCATATTACCTATTATTTTTTTTCTAAAACGTGCTTTGTATATATAAATAAGAAGATGAGGTATGAGTGCCTAATGAGACATCTTTCCAACAAAGACATAATTCAGTAAAGTAAGCAGTCATAGGTTCAATGCTGAAAAGTAAGCTATAAATGACCCAAACATTACTTGTGTAAAACAATAAAAAAACAAAAAACAAAAGAACGGCCCAATTAAATATATAAAAGGAGAAGAAATCTATCCAATAAAAAAAAAATCGTAAAGGAGCCTGTATTTCAGTGGTTGTCGTTTGTTTATGTGTTACATATTTGTTTTTCGTTCATTTTTTTTCATATAATTAAGGCCGTTAGTTTTCTCGTTTGAATTGTTTTACATCATCATTGTTGAAGGACGTACGGTGATCTATAAATGTTAATTTCTGTGTCATTTTGGTCTCTTGTGGACAGTTGTCTCATTGGCAATCATACCACATCTTCTTTTTTTTTATAGATCCAACGCTGCAATTTTCACAAAGCATATCAAATGTCCACCTTGTCGCACAAACATATGGATAACATCATTACAGCTTATTTCCTAATGCATGTAGAGCAAAACTTTGGTTAGCTTGCTTGCTTTGTTTGTATATTGTACAAAACATAAAATATACATGCTAAACTATGCCTATATATATATTGTTTAAAAATGTCAATCTTATTTCAAAGCTTGTATAAACAGCTATACAAACAAAGCAAGCAAGCCAACCAAAGTAAAAAACCAAAGTTTTACTTTGCAGGTATACGAAATCAGCTATAATGATTTATTCAGTTTGGCAAAAGTCCGAGCCTGTTAAAAAACGAACAAACTGAAACTACAGTTGCTGACTTCCCTACCTTCAAAACAAAGGGAACAGTTTGGAAGTCCCATATACTGAAATACACATTTGCCTTTAATTATCTATACAAAAATTGCTGTACTCGTGAATATCAGCACCGGCTGTTATCTACGGCTGACTTTACACTAGTAAGTTTGTCTCATGGATAATTGTGTTTTTTCGCTGTTGTTTCGTTGCTGTCTATTGAACAAATACATGAAATCTCTGTGCCATCATCAAACATGTTAATGGCTATATATCGGGTAATTCAAACCCTTTTTTCTTCGCATAGAAACAGCTCTTCGTTAATCTGAGCATGGAAGTAATACTTTATATCACGAACTATAAATGAGGATACACAAAATGAAAAACTAAGCGAAATTGTGAATCCCGCATTGCACGAAAAAATGTGTTGTATTTCAGTAAAAAACACGTGTTCTTGGTTGATTGTAAACACGTAGTAGTCCATCATGCATTGTGACTCATTAAGTGGATTAGTTAAAACACGGCCGACACTCGGCTAACTGAGAGATTGGTCGGTTAATCTATATTGAGTATGCGGCTATATCGGTGGTTGGTCTGTTAATCGGGTTGGCTAAAGTCTGTTAATCAGGTGTTATCGAGAAAATCATTGAAAGTTCAGCATGTTTCATTGTATAACTTTTTAAATATATTTTTATCATAAAAAATATTCATGTCTGACAAAACGATTCAATGTACTGAATCCAGTGGTGTAATTATTATTTTTCTAGCTTCAATGTACGATCTATAAAATGAAAAGGCGGGTTACTCATCAATAAATTTATACACATTTTACACACACAAACTGTACACAAAATGACACGTTGGTTGCATTTACGTGCATGCAATATTTTGAACATCGAGAAAAGACGGGCATTATGTTTGTTAACCATAATGAAATCATTGTGTGAAAAATCTTCACGAAAATCTGAATTTTGGTGGCATAAATCAATCTTTATTTAAAACCTGGTCTGTTAATGGGTCGGATGTATAAAACCCAGTCTGTTAATTGGTCTGTTAAGAGTTATGAATGGCAATAAAAATATAATTTTATTGCTATATGCGGTGTTATCGGATCAAATGAGTAGGCTCAAGACGAGCGGCTAAAATATACGGAAACAACACATGAGCAATGAAACATAAAATATACGGAAATAACACATGAACAATGAACAATTTAAACAATGGAAATTGAAAATTGATAAAAACGGGTTCAAAAAGTGTAATATTAAAGTAATGTTAATTTCATCCAAGAATGGTCGCATATGTCATGTGGATTCTGTTTAATTGTCATGACAGACACCAATTTGTCATCTACATTGGTCACCAGTATATAGATCAGAGATAAACATCGTAATGTAACTAAACATCAGTAAGTAAAATATATTGGGATGCTAAAATATAAAGAATAGAGAAAAAATAATGAGTAAGATAAATAAAAGGTAAAAGGAAAAAAAGTCACGGAGGAAACGTGACATAACAATTTAAAGAATACAGAAATAACACCCCCCCCCCACCCACCCCCCCCCCCCCCAATCCGAACCCTCATGGTATACACGATAATCTGGATGGAGTAGCAGAATATAGAATAATAAATAAGGACAGTAGAGAGTGATGCATTGCTAAAAAAGAGAGAAAAATAATAATTGTTTAAGAAACATCACTAGGTGTTGAAACAGTAACAGATTTCGATGTACTCTAATTGGTGACAAATGCTAGAAGTTTACATGCGGACAACTGCCGTTCTCCTCTACACTTATGAAGAAAGGAACTAAACGGAATAAAATGTATTAAAACTCAAGATGACCAAATGTAGCTGCATTCGCTCATTTCCATTTACTACTTGAGAATGATTTGTAAACAACATATGATTAAGTAATAGAAACAAAGAACCAATTGGACGATGCTTACAGATTAGGGTTAAACGTCCAGTGACAAATATCATGTGCATATGAGAATGACAACACGTTATATGTACCATGTGTTGTATTAGAAAGACACTTTCAGTCGGATTTGAGAACGTGCTACTTTGAACAGACACAAAAATTGAGGCTGATTGAAAACGTTAATAATAAATTCATGCGTATTCCAGCGGCCAATCCATATCACACTATATTGAAGTGACACACCCTTCAATAAAATGCAAAGAAAGTCAAAATAAAAATGCTCTTACTAGTAAATCACAACCGAAATGAATGACAGACAGACATTGTTTACAAAACTTAATGAACAATTGAAATCAAGATATTTGAGGTTTGAGTTATTTCGCAAAGGTTTGCGTTACAACGCAAAGGTCTGCGTTTTATCGCAAAGGTTTGCATTATAACGCAAAGGTTTGCATTATAACGCAAAAGGTTTGCGTTGTAACGCAAATATAGGACGAAAAATTAAAAAAAAAATGTGTTGCGCTAATTCGCCTCCGTAGGATACTGTTGCACCGTATTATCATTTTTTTTTTACTCAGGAACATCTCAGTCTTAACTTTTTCTATAGGAAAATATAAAGGTAGGAAAAATAAATGTGGCTAAATTACTCTTAACTGACACAATTTCAATTGTCTAACCCATTAACAGACTTTATTCCCATAATTTTCACTAAAACGTGGTAATATTCACTTTTTATTACAATTATGAAATATTTATCAATGTAAATTTATATTTTAGAACAAAAATACTATTTTGTGTCCTTTAAATGATATCTAAAATTGTTTGTTCCGACTTTTATTTAAAAAAAATGCTATGCGTATAAGCATAAATACTACATACTTGCGCGACGCATTTTGATTTTACTGAAAACTGCGTAGACTATGAAATGTTTTTACAAGTGGAAAATGTTCTATGATAGATATCATTTTGTCAGACAGTTTTCTTTTTTTGATTTGGTTCTTGTAATATGCCAAAAATCTTTATATTTAATAGAGTTTAACATTAAATTGTGCGTTTTACTCTTAACAGACGTATAACCAACCCGATTAACAGACCAATCTCCCATATAGCCGCATACTCAATATAGATTAACCGACCAATCTCTCGGTTAGCCGAGTGTCGGCCGTGTAAAAGCCTAGGTAAAAATAAATTGCGTCACATGTAAACAAACAATTACATGTGCGAGAATATAAGTATGCTAATTTATGCATTTCCATATAAGGAAGTGGTCCCAACCTGTTTAATATTCACATAGACCAAGGTGAGCGACACAGGCTCTTTAGATCCTCTAGTTGTTGGTTGTTAATATCAATTGCAACACTGTGGGATAAAATCCAGTTTTTCAAAGAGCACTTCGAGTTATCCTTTTTTGAGCGCGTTTGATAAAAAATCCACTAGTTATCCTTTTTGAGCGGGTTTGATAAAAATTCCACTTATTTTTCATTTGTATAATGAAAGGCAAACATTCTGGCTGACTCAGAGTAGAGAAGGAATTTATTGTAAATAATTTGAATTAAATAAATGAACTCACACTTGTAATTTTTCTACCTCTTTGATTATTTTTCAGAGACACATGCCTGTGGACGTCAGAACGCTAATGGAAGTCATAACGGTACACATGCCAGTACTGGTCAGTGAGTGAAGTTTTATTACATTTTTTTTTAACCTTCTGAGTTCCAAGCGGGCAAACATGTCCACCACCGATTGCGTCCCAAGCGGACATACAGTATATATGTCCACCACCGATCGAGTCCCAAAAGGACATATATGTCCATTTCAGATTTGCATTTGCTTTAATATAAAGATACACTATTTTGCAAATGTAAGCATGTTTTTTTTATCCATATCAGAAGACAGACTAGGATCATGTTTGCAGCAGTTATTCAAGGCTTTAGATAAGGGAGAAGGTTTGGTACCATTAACACGTTTAATCCCACTGCAATTGTTTAAACATGTCCGTAAGTCAGGAATCGGTGCCGTTTGTTTATGTGGTTCATAAGTGTTTCTTATTTCTCTTTTTTTTTATATAGATTAGACAGTTAGTTTTCCTTTTTGATTGGGTTTAAACTAGTAACTTCTGGACCCTTTATAGCTTGCTGATCTTTGTGAGCCAAGGTTCTTTGTTGAAGTCCGTACCTTGACATACACAATGTACATGTATAATGGTTTACTTTTATTAAATGTGACTTAGATGGAGAGTTGTCGCATTGACACCTACACCACATCCTCTTATATCTATTGACATTTCTAGAAAAAATAAATAATATTAATACACATTTCTTAGATTTACTAGTTTCATTTTTACTGAAATCTAAAGCTAGACTATACAACGTTGGGCGATTCAACAACACGAATTATAATTTTGTTCACTATTTTTTTGTCATTGGAAGTGAAATATCTTCAGCAAACCCTAGTTCTGCTGATGTTAAACTATTATACACTATTGTATTTTCCTCACAAGGTGTTTAATTGCCTGTAAATTTGCTTTCAAGTTTGAAAGATTCTTCTTTAAAAGCTAAGTTAACAGAAACAAATTAAAAATCTAAAAGAAAAATTAGATTCAGGCTTATGGACTAAAACGTTTATCACGAAGGCTGAGAGAGCTCTCATTTACAGCTCAGTTGAAAAAAAAACGCGCCGATGTACACATCTTGGTCCTGTGTTCGAGTCCTTGAGGGGATCATGTGATCATTTAATAAAAATCTTACTCTCTGGTTACAGAGTTTAGATATAAAATCAGGCCTCTTTTAATGTTATATAAAACTATCCTTGTTTTCGTATGAAAATAAAAGCATGGCAGAAACAAAAAAATAACATTATATTAGGAAAAAAAAGTACCACTTGAGCATGCGCATGTACAGTATCAATTTGCTAGTTTCCATTTACTTTTGACCATCCACAAGAATAATGGTAATTCGATGTTCAGTATTACAGTACTTTGATTTTCTATTTCAGTATGCAGACAAGGCTGGATCAGTAAAGGTTCTGGTAGACTTAAGTACTGTTACTACATTTCTGCCTTTGGCGATGTCAAATCACAAACTAAAGCCACGGTATGCATGTCAGTGATTTGATATGTGAATAATTATATTTTGGATGTAACATGTCTTCTGATTGGCTGATATTTTCTTGTATATCAGCGAATATATTATTATTAATGTGTCATGTGACCGTGAAGTCATCACATGTTTTCATGATTTACTCCTTATAAATGGAGTTCAGAATTAGATTAAAAGGAATCGAAGTAAACCTTATGACAATGACTTCTATTTTCCATTCAATTTGATCCAATACATTTAATTTATTATTACAAAAATAAGTTTTATAAGATGTTCTTTCCAGAACGTCATTTGCTCATATATAACAAAATATAGCTATTTGCAGTAACTGCTATGAAATTTAGGTGAATTCCCCGTTTCCATTCGCAACTGATCGTTACATAATCTATAACGGATCGTGGGTGATTTTTTTTACTGTTCGTTCATCAAAAAGTAAAAACACAAAAATACCGAACTCCGAGGAAAATTCAAAAAGGAAAATCAAAAATCAAAAGGCAAAATCAAAAGTCCAAACACATCAAACGAATGGGTAACAACTGTCATATTCCTGACTTGGTACAGGCATTTTCTAATGTAGAAAATGGTGGATTGAACCTGGTTTTATAGCTAGCTAAACCTCTCACTTATATGACAGTCGCATCAAATTCCATTAAATTGTCAACGATGCATGAACAAAACAAACATACTCAAAGAGTAAAAATGTCAAAAATAGGGGTACAACAGTCAATATTTTGTTATCATCTTAATATCTCTACATAAACAACAAATGCAACAAAGAAGCACAATCAGGCATACATTAATTTAACATTATCATTTAGACCGTCAGTGGTTGAATTTTCATTATGTGATGTTCATCCAAACAGACACAGAAAGCATAGAGCATACACGATCTTTTAAAAGATGGTTATAACAATACAACACAAGCTCTGTAAAGCTTTTATCCATCATGTTGGTGTAAACTTTTTGAAAATATTACCCAGAATGCATAAGATTCTGAAAGGATATTGCTTAGTTCATAGTTTATGCGAAGTTGCAATATGAGTTTGATCATTTTAAATTTTTAAATTTTTACCGAATTTGAGCATAATATTTATATTGTAGGCAGCGTGTACACAAATGAACGGGATCCTGTTTTTTCCAAGTGATTCTTATGAATCTAGGGAGTTTAAAAGATATGTGAAAGGCAATCAGGTACGTACAACAATACATAAATAACACATAGCTGAGAGGGCGATAGAGCAGATTGTTTCTCCGAGAAAACAGTGTCAACCGGGGCGAAACCAAGGTTGACAATACTTTTCGAGGGGTACCAATCTGCTCTATCACCCTCTCCGCTATGTGTTATTCTATTTATTATACTGAATGTCCTAGCATTATTGTATTATTGCACATATTAATTGTATTTTAAGATTCCTTTCCATGACGTTACTTACATATCAAAGTTACAGGTATTATGAAAAGCGGCAAAAGTAAAGCAATATGTGTTTTTTTTTATTTTGACAGTCAAATAATAAATTCTGTAAAAAAACGTAGAACTTGAGCTTTGTATTTAATTACTTGATGTAAATTGGATTTATTTTCCTTTAAATTATTGCTTGTTGATTGATCTAGACGAGAGGTAACATTAAAAAAAAATTGTCACTCTCTCAGCCATGCGATAGAGTATTTAAAACCCTCGATTGGACAATCAAAATATGGTATTTTAACGTGAAGTATAATAAAACAAACTGTCGTAGATGAGGCCCTCATTGATTTGTTTTTTTCCCAAGTGATTATGCAATATCAGTTGGGAATCTAGAGAGTTTAAAAGATATGTAAATAGCAATCCGGTACGTTTAACAAAACAGACTGTCGTGGATGCGGCCCCTAATGGGTATCCCTTTAAACAGCAAGTTTAATGGGCCCCTAAAATTACAAGACTACTGCAAAACCATTCAAACGGGAAACCAACGGTCTAATCATATAAAACACGAGAAATGAGAAAAACACTTATGAACCACATCAATAAACAATAACTACTGAACATCAGGTTCCACACTTAGGACAGGTGCAAATATATTTGCAGCGGGTTTAAACGTTTAAATAGGTACCAACCTTCACCCTTACCTGAAACAATAATGTAACATCACAACATAGATGATGCATATATTTCTTCAATTACAGATATCTACTTCTTTTTACTGGACATCTGGACATAAAGACAACTACCAATGGACTTGGGGTGTTGACCCATTTAAGTACCCATTTCAGGCCCCTAATTGGGCCGAAGGGCAACCTGATGGGGCTCTTAAAGGAGAATGCATAGCAATCAAAACACAAAGTGCAATGATGGATGACCAGCCATGTGGAAATAAATACAATTATATCTGCAAATCAAGAACATAGGCTTAGGGATTCAAACTAAGTTAGAAGAATACAATGTACTTTTGATTATCTGTAAGTCATGAACATACATATTTGTAGACTTAGGGATTAAACTATGTCATTTCAATGTATAGAATATAATGGACATTTGATTGGAAATAAATTCAACTATATCTGCAAATCACGAACAAAGACTTACGGATTCATACTCAGTTTTGAGAATACAATGTATTTTTGATTATCTGAAAGTCACGAACATTCATGTTTGTAGGCATACAGATTCAAACGATGTCATTACAATGTATAGAATATAATGGACATTTAATTAGAAATAATAAATATTATTGTAGTCTTATTTCATTATATTATTAACTCAGATATGGTCACACAAAAAGTGTATGTGCTAATGTAGATTCATTGCATGCCTCCATCTTAGACTCTTCAATCACAGTTCACAATCGGTCTAGGTATTTGGATTAAATGGTTCTATTGTACGGACAAATATTTGTCTTTTCAAGATATTTTTAAAAGTCAAATATCATCAATCCCTGTCCATCGACTGATCCAAAACCAATACAACTTTTCTATTGTTAATATATTCTCGGTTCTTGGGGTGAACACAAAATTTTCAAAAAAATCTACAGGCCTGCAAGACGACTTAATTTGCTTAAAATTGGTATGGACGAATACTGTTACATGTAATGCAGGGCAAGCGGAAGCTGATTTGTCACATACATATGTTTTAATGGCATATTTGTCCAATTTCTGTATTGTACCTTCGATATTCGTTCACTTAGATACATAAAATTAACTGAAACTCGAAAATCAATACATTTTATAAAAAATCAACATGCGCTTGCCCTGCATTCCATGTAATAGTATTCGTTCATACCAATTTTAAACAAATTAAGTCGTCTCCAGATTTTTTTGAAAATTTATTGTTTACCCCAAGAACCGGTTTGGCCACAACATAACAATTTCAAGTTTATTTACAATTTATACAGTGTGTATATGTAAAGTATGTTTAAATGAACATATGTTCTCATAGTTTATGACTTTTTTCCTTATAGGTGGAAAAATACAGGCAAAGTTTAGATGTTTATGAAGTGTCCTATATTTTGACTTTTGAGAATATAAAGTTTTGTTCGACGTCACGTTTGATAGTTTCTACTAATCAAATGTTGATTTTGATTATCTGTTAATACACATGACGCCATCAATTTACGTGAACGTTTTAGAAATATGCGGTCGATATTCTGCAATATACGGCTCCTTGGAAAATGTTATCATGTAGGTTAAAGAAAGGCATAATACGACTTTATGTAGTAAAAAAGTTTGTAAGTTTCAAATTATTACCTTTGTCTATATTTAGGCTTCTTCCTAAATTGTTAGATTATTTGAAGGTTAAATGGAATAAATTATTTATTTATCGTTTCTTTAGACTAAAGTCACTTTGACAGTATGTGTACTTTAAAAAAATCATAACTGAAAGGTTTATTGATTGAGTAAAGTTAAGTGGCTCTTTTTTCCCTTAATTGTATGCTCGGTAAAAATAAACTGAGCATGTTAGCACCCAAATTAAGAGTGTAAAATTAGTAGAAAATAAAAACGCTTCTCGTTCCAATCCCTCCCCCACCCCAACTCCAAATCTATTTTATAAACTGTATCATCAATTTCTTAAGACATGTCCATCCCAACGAAGTCTTGTTGCTCTGCAGTTAATCCAACATTTTTTAACACAAACTTAAATATGGCCCTCATTAATTCCATCTTAAATATCTTCTTTATCGGAATATATTCTCAAAACGTCATAATAAATTCCACTGATTTTAATCCAAATCAAATCTCGTGTCTTACACGATATTCTTCAATACATTTCTTTTTTTGTGCAGAAATTACCAAAAATCGTTATTATCTTTTCTGACTTTAAAACACTGTTATAAGTTTTATATTTATCACAAAAAAGGTTATATAAAAACAAGGAATAAAAACCTTTCTTTTTCATATTTTGAAACTACGATGTTTGTACAAAGTTGTTAATTAATAAACTTTGTCGTACTATAAATAAATAATAAATTAATAAATATATATTTTATTTGAATGTCACACATTGATTGATACAGTACATATATACAAGTAAATTAAGTAACGTACTTCCAGGCAGATGGCGGGTTCGGGGGTAGTGGATATTAGGTCGTCCACCTTTGGATTGGACAACGTATCGTGTTTTATCATAAAATCGTCAAACTTGTCTATAGTCTCATCACACTCGGTGTTGTTTTTATTTTATTATTTTATAGAATTACACCTCTTTCAAAATCCAGGACCCACCCCTAAAGCTAGGAATACATTTAAAGTGCAGTATATCTGAGGTAGTTAATGCACACCTTAGCTGTGAATTATTCAGATTATAGCACAGAAAGAACAAAACGAATTGACCTATGTCATGTTTTAACTCCAAATATTTAACATCACTTGTGATTTATTTAAATTTATATCCCTTTATAGCACAATTAATATATATTATATAACTCGTCTAAACATCAACCTAACAATGTTAGATCTGTAAATTTGCTTCGCAAATTTTTGGTTCTTCCCTCGCCGGGATTCGAACCCATGCTACTGTGATATCGTGACACCAAATCGCCTGCACTGCAGCCGTCCCGCTAGACCACACGACCACCTGGGCTCTCTAAAAAAAGAGCTTTCGGTGGCCATATGTTACCTTTCCACGTCAGTTTTAATCTAGCGGCGTACTACAGCACATGATATATAAGGCATGAAGATGTTATTGTTACAGATCAGCTAAATTATCTATAGTAAAGGATCCTACAAATTAATGTAAGATACAGTCACAGAAAATAATTATATTCATAAGTATGTCTGAGTCAGTGACAACCCTACAACAGATGTATCCATCGGATCGCCATCAATGATGGTGATACATGGCTGTGTACATAATGTATATACAACTCGTCTAAACATCAACCTAACAATGTTAGATCTGTAAATTTGCTTTCGCAAATTTTTGGTTCTTCCCTCGCCGGGATTCGAACCCATGCTACTGTGATATCGTGACAACAAATCGCCTGCACTGCAGCCGTCCCGCTAGACCACACGACCACCTGGGCTCTCAAAAAAGAGCTTTCGGTGGGCATGTGTTACCTTTCCACGTCAGTATTAATCTAGCGGCGTACTACAGTACATGATATATAAGGCATGAAGATGTTATTGTTACAGATCAGCTAAATTATCTATAGTAAAGGATCCTACAAATTAATGTAAGATACAGTCACAGAAAATAATTATATATATATATATATATGTTGTATGATGTGTTTAGAAGGGATGGGTTTGTTTCTTAAAACTGACTTTTTGTTGAAAAATAATAACAAACAATTTTGTTTTTTTGCAATAACATACGAGATCAAGAAAATTATGGAATAATTTTTAATTATCAAAGAAATGAGGATGATGGATGTCTCAGAGGATTTTACTCATTTAGGCAACACTGATTTTATTTCCTGGGGAGGGGGGGGAGGAATATTTTTGCGAAAGTATCTTTTGTTTCCACCTCTTGTTTGCTTAGTTTATCTCCATTTCGTTTAACAACTATTTTCTGCAATTCGCCCTTTAATGTGGTCTTGTTGAACAAGGGACCGAACATTTGAACTGCCAATTTGAAGAGGGTCTACTGGAAAAGGTCAAACATTGACCCTGAAAAAGTCACACTAGTACCCTTAAAAAAGTGCGTAACGTGTAAAAAAGAATGGCACTATTTATACAAGCGTCAATGAAATTTTCGTGTCCCATTGTTCACCCTCTGACAAGAAATAATTGCATTTATATACACCCGCGTTGTCAATCGGTCGCAACTTTTACTCTTTTGATGCCTTTTAGTTCTTGAAGATGAAAGTCAAGGTATTCGTTTTTTATGTTGTATTAAGTCACCATTTTGAATATTCAGAAACCTAGAATAAGATTTTACAGTCATACTCGAAAATCAGACATGAAAATCAAATTCCATCTTTTTCGTTATACAGAAATAATTTAATTTTGGATGTAACGCGTCTTTTGATTGGCTGACGTTATTTTGTTATGAGCCCATAGACATAATTTAGTCATGTGACCGTGACGTCATCAACGTTTTTCGTGTTTTTTACGGTTTTAAAAGGAATTTAGAATTAAATTATAAGAAATGACTGCAATATTTTTTCTGTCTATTCGAAATAACATAAAAGAATTGGTGCACACTGAATAACGAGCGTAGACAGAAAAAATATTACAGTCATTTCTTTACTGCATAAACCGCCAATTACTAACAAAATGAGCGTCCTTATACTTGCCGACGACAAGACAATTTGTTTTTGAGGAAATCCAACCGAAACCACCTTTTATGGACATTAACATTCGAAATGAAAGATTATTAAATATTACTCATTTAAAGAGGTGCGAAAGATACAAGAGGGACATTGAAACCCATAGATCGAAAAAAAACCTAACAACGCAAAGGCTGAAAAAAGAAAATGACAAACAGACAAATAATAGTACACAAGACTCAACAAGAGTTATAACATTCTATCTGTGGATAATAAACGATAAATACGTTCTCAAAATATTGAATATATATATATATATATTTATATATTGATAAATATTAATCAAGTTAACAGGAAAAAATTCAAACAATATTAATTGAATTACTTTGACATATTTTTTTGATTTTAACATTGCCAAAATAGATATATATTTCCGATGACAAAATGTGATTATAATTTCCTTATTTAGTATGCAATTGATTATCATTGATTTACATCATTATAATGGTGAAAAAATGTGTTCATATTATTGTATTGGTTATGTTCTTTTCTCTTTCTAATAGTAATAAGTGCGCGATAAAGAATCAAAGGTACGTCTTAATATTTTAAACTATGTAGACTTTCTTGTATTCAAATTTCATAAAATGTATAACAGTAAAATATGTCTTAACTTTTTTTTACAACCAGGTTTTGCCTAGGTCAAAACTGTGATTAAGCAAGATTGAAAGATACTTTAATTGAATTTGAAAAAAAACCCATTAAAGTCGTTTTCACTTATTTATTTAGTGGGGTAGCTTTAATTAAACAGTGCTTACAAATGAAATTGTTTGTTTTTCTTTCTTTCTTATTTTTATTTGAAATCGATCTTGAGTCTTTTTTGAAAAAAAGATGTTTCCAAATCCTATCGAAAGTAGTGTAGAGTTTTTCATAAGGACTTCGTCGTCTTCCCGTGATTAAGCCACACTATGATATATTGAACAAACTACGTAACGACGTAAAGTAGATACTCACCATATTTACTCAAAGACATGTATATGTGGGTGCACACTAGCCTACTTTTTATTGCCAAAAACAACTGCTGTGAATTGAGAAAAATAAAGTCATCACATAACCAAGAAATGCCACATTATAATAAAAAAAAATAACAACGCAAAACAGATATTCCATAATTGCACTGGTGTGCTTATGTTAAGTTTAGCCCATATCACACTAGACCAAGGTCGCACAACTTTTTTGGTTCTTCTTTAAATTCCATACTCATGGTTATAAAACAAAACGTTTTTACTAGTTTACTAATTTAGTCAAACTATGTATGACTTTAAAATTGTTTTAGATTTTATTTTTTAAAGTCATAAGAAACGAGTGACGGTTGAAAAATAATGTTCTTCCAATTCTTAAACCAATGCATACAAACATCATAAACTTAGTCTTCTGTGCTCGAATTTATCATTTTTTCGTGTAAATTTCGTATAATCGTCAATTTTTTTTTCAATCGGTCAGTGTTGTTGTGAAAATATGGCAGGTAATTAAAGTTCGTGTTTTGAAGCCGAAGTTTAACGATTGTCACCTGTTTGTCAACAATTGACGAAAAATAAACAAAAAAAGCATGGAATTGAACACGTGTTTAACATTTATCCTGCAATTGGGTGTCGTACTATACAGATACAGCCCTACAGATATCGCTATGCTGTATCTGTATACTATACAGATATCGCTTTAAAGCTCCGCCCACTGCCGGACTGAGCATTGTTTGAACCTGTGTGACCTCAGAATGTGTATTCCAGTTGCATTCCAATGACGATGACAATTGTCGATTTCAAAACTTGAATGTGTATGATTGTGTTACAAAATTAATCATGTCAATTTCAGCATGCATGTTTAGTGAATGTTAAGTCTGAAGCGTAGGACAACTCGTACACTTCTGTTTCAAATTTGACAATGTTTTGTTATTTGTTTTTACTGTTGAAATTAGTTGTTATGTTAAAAAAGATAATTATTCACCTTGAGCGATGTATTATTGTTGACCATTCGAGATTCTTTTTTGCGAATGCGTCTTCAGCGTAATGTGTGATTTTGATATTACTACGCGGGCCTCAAGGGATTACAAATCGAAAATAAATGCTAAATATGTTAGTTTTTGTGTCTTTCAAAACGCAATTAATATACAGAATTAATTGCAGGATAAAGACAATAACTGTTTAGTGTCTTTAAATATCAGCTGTATTTGTACTCGGCCTGAAACAGGTGTAGTAGCTCGCTAAAAGCTCGCATACACCTTGTTTCATAGCCTCGTACAAATACAGCTGATATTTAAAGACACTAAACAGTTATTGTCTATGTTAATTCAGATAATAGTTTATTTTAAGGACATCCATGTGTATTGTGGTCACCGGATTTTTACGAGATGGGTCACACTGAGGTCACCTTGCATACGGAAAATATATCGGGGGAATTTTTTGCTGGAAGGAAGCAATTCAAATAAAGTAAACTTCTTCTAAATATGAATAAATTAAAGAAAGAAAGAAAAGTATATGTACATAAGTTTTACAATGAAAACTATCCATTCAGTTATAAAAAACATATGCATTATTTTTTTTGATTTGAGGTTTCTTATGACTTTAAATAATTTTTTTTAATGTATACATATGCTATGTCAGTAAACATTACAAATGGCTAACATTTGGACATTTTTATTCAATATTAAAAATCTAGTATGTGTTCAGTTATCTTAAATCCACTAATTAGCAGTAAACAATCATTAACAGATGTGATAAAACTGCCAAAGGCATTAGGTATTTAACTTAATCCTATTGTCTGTTAATTAATGTTACACAATCAGGTAACAATTTTACCGGAATAGCCAGATGGCATGAAATTTGGTAAGTGTATCTTTTGAAAAGGCAGAGGGGCATTCTTTTGCTATGGGGGCAGAAGGGCGGGGTACGGGCATAAGGGCGGGGCGCCGTTTTATTTAGGGCCGGTGGGAAGACTGCAGCCTTCTTCTCTTCTCCTCCACTACTTTTCAAAAACGACCAGCAGTTTTTTAACTCTGTCATATTTATTTTAGTTGTGCCGTATTACGACCCCTGCTATAATTACCAACTTCGTTATCATTGGTCGCGTTTATTCAGTTTGACCAATCACTACGTCCGTCCGGAACAACACGGACCGGATTATAGGACGATAACAGTCCAAGTAATCATAATTTACTGTCCGGGACCGAGTTTCCGGTGGTCCGAGTTGTCACAAATGTCTTGTTAATTTAAGAGTTGTCTTCCATGGTTTTTTTTACGGGAGAGCAGCTCAGGAAAATCTCCAAATCTTTACATGATTAAATATTTTTTTTTTTAAATTACCATAATTTGAATCCTAGCAGAAGTGTAGGGCAGTCGCCCAGACGTTTACTTTTGGGCCAGTATAATTACTTGTGTTTTGAGAACTTTTGATCGCCCGGACATACAAGTGGTCGCCTTAGGCGGCGGCGTGGTGAGGTCGCGATGGAACCTAGTTCAAATAATTATGACGTCTTGAAAGGCTATTATAATTTTTTTCTTTGACGCCTTACATCAACGTCATAACGCCAAACTCATATATTCAGTTGGACTTTGATAGGGAATTTACTGATTTATAAAAACGTTTAGCTGATTTCTCCTCAAGATGCTTCATTTAAGGTGTATAAAATATATTTTTGAACCAAACTCGGTACATTTTGACCAACCTGAATTTCCGGATAATGTAAAACAATGGTTCCGGAAATTCGGGTTTTACCGAGTTTGGTGTAAAAATTATTTTATAATCTCCTAAAAAGAAATCCGACTACGTTTTAAAAAATGCAGTCGACATGTTCCCGCCTCGGATGGAATTGTTACTTATATTATTATTTCTGTAGGGATTTATTGGAAATATTTTCGTAAAACAAACACATAAAAGGTAAGAATTTTTATATATGCATTTTGTTTTAGCCTTCTTTGAAAATTTGATGGCTAAATTGGGTCTCAAAGTTGAGAGCAAAATATGCTCAAAGTCCAACCGAAAATGGCGGCTTCAGCATTATGACGTCGAAGTAAGGCGTCAAATTAAAAAATTATAATAGCCTTTCAAGACGTCATAATTATTTGGACTAGATGGAACCGACATTAAATGTTAATGTTTCTTTCACGTTACAAATACATCAACATTACGCCTCTACAACGATCGCGCTACGATTATACCACGTTCTCACCATGCTTATTCTGCAATATCACTATGATCATCGCGATCTTTCTACGATCATCACGTCCTCACTACGACCATGCTGTGATTTATCAGATTGCAACACGATCTTATCACGCTTTTACTTCGAAATGAGCTACGACCTTACTTTGATCATTCCGCGTTCTACTACGGTCTTACTCCGCTCTCAGCAATAACGTCACAACGTGTTCCATATACATACTCTTCTATTCCTTTTATTTATCAATACTTAGAGTTTCAACACAGTCATGCAACCGAACTCTACCAGAACTTCTGGTTGTGTTGGTACGAGTAGAGGTAGAGACAGAGTGAGATCTTATGCTAAAGAAGCATGATGCAGTAAAGATATTTCGGACCGACCAATACAACATAAACACAATCTGTTGCTTGTGCGTCAGGATCAAATGACGACGATTTTGTAGTGAACGATAGTAGGGATGACAAAGATGTCTCAAACTTGGCTGAGCTGTCTGAGATAGAGGTCAAGATGTCCAAATTACATACAGAAAACAAAACCTAGATAGCTTTTATATATTTAATATGACAATGAGCATGATGGTCGTAGTATGGACAAAGTCAGATCATAAGAAGAGCGTGATGAGGACCGCATGCACATTTTAAAATCGTACTATGGTCTTGAACAGTGTGGTATAAACGTGGTATAGTCGAAGTCGAAGCCATGGTCGTAATGAGGTCGTTGTAACGCTGTGAGATAGTAGCGTAGTTTTCGACTTTACTGCGCTCTCACTACACTTCTACTACTACTACCTGATTTTGCAACGATGGTTTTGAACAAGTTTAAAGTTGGCCACGCTCAACACGAGCATAATGAACTTCACCACGGTCGTATAACACCCTTACTGCGATCGTCAAAATTTGCATTTTTTTCACAGATCGTAGTGCCATCGTGGCCTACTGTAACTGCGGTATGATAAGGCTTTTGATTCTTTAATATTGTTCATGACATACATCGTGTACTTGAATTCAAACTTAAGACACATCGACTGAATTGTAAATTAAAGAACGGAATTAATGCTTTCAGAAATAAATAAAATAAATTTGTAGAATACATCTAAAGACTTTAGATCTAATGTAAAAAAAATGTTTGATTATATTTTAGAGAGGAAATAATATACCCATGTTGTGCCGATTATGAAAAAAAGGGGCATACATGCATTGGTGAGTTGCCACTTATCTAATATTAGTGTTCTCGGTATGCATGGTGTGCATTGCAAACGCGTGTGAATATATGTCAACACTGTTTCATTTTATCGTGTTCGTATATATATTTTAACCTTTAATCAGAAGTGGGACATTTTAAGACTCACTGTATCCGTATCTGATACGTTGAGTTATCTGAACGTATCTATAAATTATTGCCTAAAATTTATTTGCGTGCTATATGTTAAAATAGTAAATGTGTATGTGTTTTTGTTTGTTATTTTAGATGTCTTCCGGTCGTTAAGGTTCATGGGCACTCCTGTTATTATTATTACCTGTTATGAAGTTTTCAAAACTCCTTCCCAACTTAGTTTCTTTTGACAACTTCTGGATGAATGAAAAAAAAGGTTCACTACAAAATCCTGTTAAGTGTTGATCTTTATAAAGCATGAAACATATTTAAAATTGATCAATCTAGGGAATGCTATGCCTTAAAACTTTTACAGATGCACATGCTTGTCTGTACTCGGAGATAATGTTGAGGTGAAATGCAGCCGTTTTAGTCAAAGGGTTTACTCTGTTTATTACCATAATTTACAGTTTATGTTTACTCGTTTATATCTTTCTGGTATGAATTTAAATGATAATGCAGATATAATAAATGTCAAAAACTATGATAAAAAGTAAGACAACGGGGAAAAGAGAGAAAACAAATCGGGAAAGAGTGATGGAAATTTGTTTTCCCTTTTCTTTTCAAATGTTTGAAAACAATTACTAGTATTGCTGCTAATTTGTAAATGTAATATTATTGGTATCAGTCATCATTCCAACTAAGCTGCATGATATAATAAAGATATGAGAAGTTGGGATTTTAACATACAAGAAGCAAGTATGTAAACACATATAATACATTAAACAATAATTAACACAATTCTGCTATTAATAATAGAAGAGACCTAACATTGTCATAACCCTCTCACTATTTTTCAAACTTGTTTCCCTATTCTCGATTTGCTACATGTATTTTTAACGATAACCAATAGAAACATTTCAGGACTATTTTTCATACATTGATAGAATGTTTTTACTTACAGCTTGTTCCATTGGATACACATCATTAATTGGACAACCCTGTAAACCATGTTCAAAAAACACATATGGAGAGAGATGCATACATGATTGTTTTTGTTCAATGTTTGAAAAGTATATACATTTATAAATAGTTTTACATGTATTTGATAAAGGCTTATTAATTTAGTATTTGATGTTCTATCTATATTACTACCAAAATGATAAATTGTAAAACATATCAGAGATGATCAATGGATAAACGACGTAAATGTTACCTTAATTAAAGCCCAAACCATCTTTACATACGTATGATGATGTCATAGTGATTGTTTAGTCAGGATTGATATTTTGTTATAATGACATGTACATGTGCATTCATTTAAGTTTACCACAAAAAATGTTTTACTTGATACAGATTACAAAAGGTAGATCTTTTTATCATTAAATATATAAAAACTATATTGTATATTTCAGGTGTGACTTTGTTGAAGGATGTATTAATATGTCAGTGCAGAAAACATCTAGTAAGTAACTTACTTAAATAACATTCAACTAGTAATGTAGAATTCTTTATTTCAACGGTATAAACAAGTCTTTTGAATGTTTTTATCCAGATGTCCGATTATTCACATTGACATCTATATGGCATGTATGGTGGTGTCCTGTAACTAAACCGAAATTTCCTATGTACATTTACCACTGTTTAGGATTATGATCTAAACTGTGTTGAAAATAAATATGATTTCGAAATTGTATAGTACACTCATAAACGTTGCAATATACATGTAAATGCAGTTATCTGCTTAGATCTTCATGTGAGTTAACGCATATAGGTTGTACAAAGAAGTGCGCAATAACATGACGCTTTATCTGCGTAGTTAAAAGATTTAATGCCGATATCTATGATGTGTTTGTTCATTTATCAATATCAAATTAAATTAACAAATGTGGCTACTGATGTGTTCTGCGGTTAACTGAAATATATCCCATTTATTGAATTTGCATACACGAACAAACAATTATGGCTATAATGAACATGCACAACAATGATTTATAATCTGGTATATTCAAATGAGTGTTTTGTTTCCTCCACGACTTTGACATCGACTTACCAACGAATTTCTAGAAAGCCAAGCGACATTTAAACAAGCAGAACAGCAAATGCTCTATTTCAGAAAAACTTAAACCCGTTGCCCTATTTATAGGCTAATTGATAAGTTTAAGCTGGAGTGAAGTGTTGTTTCCTGGAAAGTTGGCTTTTGATTGTGCACTTATAATACACACTCTATTTTCATACAAACTTTCAGAGAAATACGATCAATTTGAAAAAAACAAAAACAAATCCTAATACAGTATGTCGGGAGTTTGGAGACCGGACGGAATTTTAATGAAGTCTTATCTTAAATATATATCTGTGGCATAATTTGTCATATGACCAAACGTTTCATAATACATGTATCAGGAATGATATTGCTTCAATTTTTGGCATAATTTTTGAAAGAATTTTCTTTTTAAAAATCGATGACTATCAATAAATACCAACATATCATACATTTTTGTACGTAAGCATACTGGTCCTTATAAAACAACATAAACCAATGTGTGACGCTGAATAATTAAGAAGGATACCACTTTCTAACCAACACATTCCAAAAGCAGCTATTTAAAATTAAAAGCAAATTTTGTAGGGGTTCTAGATAAAACCACTATGGGGACAAGATTTGAAACAAGTACAAAAGGTATGTTTAAATGGTTATATCAGGAATATAGTGTTCTTTACTAATGCTAGCACTGCTTAGTCGTAATTTGCCGTTTAGAACAGTTGGCTTTAGTTTAAATATGACCTTTTTATATTGCTCTGGCTATGACCCAAATTGTCTTAATTGGCTCGGGATGTTAGTATAGTATCGGTTATAAACTAAGGGATGACAGATTACTTTTGTTGCATTTAAGTTCATGTATAATATTGTTAATCTCATATTAAGCACTTAGAATTTGATGTTCTAATATGTATGTATAATGTAATTCTGATACTGTGATTTAATTTTAAGAGTGATAAACATACCAATATAGAAATCAGTACTTGTTCCAAACAGATATACAGTGTTATTAAACATAAATTTTGTATTGGGCGACCGCGGGTGTTACAACAAGTAGAGGAGAAGCATTATGATTATACTTATCTATAACGTGAATTAATTTCATATTATATAAAATGGAAGAAAGGTTGTAGTTAATTTATTTGTATATTGGTTTTATTTTTATGCATATAAATAACCAAAATTTACTTTATCATTCAATTTCTTTGGTCCTTATTAAAATTCGTAAAAAGATGTTGATTGCAATTTCAGGGCCACTGTCAGGAGATATAGTTGTTTACTATACAATATCAGCGATAGTGGCTGTTTTCATAATATGTATATGTTTCGTGGTCTACAAATGCAGGACAGGTTCTAAAACTACAATCCGCCAATCCAAAATCACTTCACTACCCCGATGCAGTCAAAATGTCACAAATGAGGAACGTGTATATAACATTATCGTTGACGAAGATATGCTAGATGACGAAAGCATACAGAAAATGCAGATGGAAATGATTTCTGAATTTAGCGACCCCAAGAAGTAGCTGAAATATATATATTAATACAATGATTAATGCAAAAATTTATGCCAGATTTTGATTTGCTAATACGAGGGTGTTGATTTACTCTATTACCCCTCATTGAGACGCTTTGTCAAAGGAGCGCTTTATTAAATACGACTCCATACTATTGCAATTACTCTATTACCCTTCACGGAGACGCTTGATCAAGTGTGCGCTTTATTAAATAATACTATATCCTATGGCAAATTCTCTATTACTCTTCACCGAGACGCTTGATCAAGTGTGCGCTTTATTAAATACGAATTGTTGTACAAGACGTCATAGTTTATAACTTTGAATTTGAAATTTAATCGACAGTAATAACAGATCAGTTCAATGATTGCAGGTAGTTAGGGCTATCAAAAAATTCTGTAATTTGTTTTGTGTTATTGTACTTTAGAATCCAACATACATATTAAAATACATTGCAATTAATTCGCAGTTAGTCTTACATGCCATTGAATTAAAGTTTTTCGACAGATTTTATGTATTCCTATGAGTCATAGTTGCGTTCTGTTGATAAACGACTTGTTCTCGTAATGATGTGGAAACTGTCATTTCCTAGATTTAGATGTATTGGTTTACACAAAAATTCATAACAAAAGTTTGTGTTTCCCTATTGTTAATTTCCATTATTGCATCACCCGGTGTTTATATCTCACAGCTCACTTGCTTTGCAATTGTCTATAGGCACGTTTTGCAATGAACGTTGTGTATGTGTTCCGGACCATATGAGTATTTGGACATACGTATGGTCATGACAATAAGGGTATATACTCATATGGTCCAACCATACGCGTATGGTCCGACCGTATGCGTGTAATCTGAGAAATTAACACTCTGTTACAGTTTGCTTTTAATACTCTTAAACTCTCCATATGGTACGACCGTTCATTAAATGTACGCTGTCATTTAGGTCATTGTATTAATATATTATAATAAAAAGATTTGCTAAATAAAAATTAGAAGTTTCAAATAGTTAATTTTACTTACTTGTCAAAACTATAATATCACATTTATATCGATGGTCATTACCGATGGTCATTACGAGTGAATGGCAATATGTCGAAATAAAAAAAAGAAATCCAAAAATTTCTTAATGAACTGTTACACATAAAGTCACTGGAAAGTTACATAGTTTATTTAAGTTGTCTTGTAAATATGGTGTACTGTAGTCATGTTACGACATTTGAGATCTAGAAAAAACCCATCGTAGACATAGAAATGGCCCTAGACCTCGGTATCACTGTACGCAGCTACAAAAAGGCTAGCTTTTCACTCGCACACAAAAGTTGTAAATGAAAAGGATCATGCACAACCAAGACTTGCATATGCAAAAAGCTATGAAACAGTGTGGAAGTAAATGTCACCAAGCCTACATGCAAGAATGTTATTAGCGATGAAAACTAACTATGGCTTATGCCAACAATATTTAATTTTTACGTAGTTTTTGAATTATAAAAATAATACATTTTCATGTAACCGTGATTGTCTTTTTAGATAAAGTTTTTGTATAATAGAAACTTTTATAATGTTATTAAAAAAAATACCGATATGGTCCAAATAATCATATGGTCCGGCCCGTTAATAACCAAACGAGTAGTATACTCATATGGTCTGACCATTCGCTTACGGTCGGACCATACGCGTATGGTAGGACCATGTGAGTATACTCATATGGTCATATGGTCATGACCATACGCGTATGGTCCAAATACTCAATATGTTCCGGAACATATGTATAACTGGTAGATCTTAAAGTCAGGAATTTCGTTACCACAAACTACTTTAAAAAATCCTTTATTATTCTTCCGTAACTACATGTATTTGGTTTGCATGTCCGTCTGTATCCTGCTTGTAAGGCCACACTGCACTCTTTTTTATTATCAAAGAAAAATATTCTTAAATTCTCAATACTATGTCGCAATCGTTACAATCAATTAATTAAAATGTCTACTCTATTTCCGTTTTGTTTACGACAATAACATAATCTTTGTAGCCTTTAAGACGTGGATATATATGACAAAAATGTATAAATGTTTTCTCTCTTTTACATGGTTATACAAATTCTATTAAAAAAATGAGAAATAGAATAGAATTCTTGAATATTTTAATGCTGTTATAGTCATCGTATTGTAGCTTTAAATTAAAACAAAACTTCACATTTAGTGGGATGAAAGTTCAACTGTGTGTAAAACGACGTTTTTTTCAACTAGTATTTGAATATCTTAGATAGAGGAGTGAATTGTTCCTATTTTAAGCATAAACGAATATTTAAGATGATAAATTCTACAGAAAAATCCACCAACCGGCAACATCAGAAGAATACAATACTCCAATAACCAATCTGTAGTTTGATTCTAAGGTTTTAATTTAAATCCATAGATTGTAAAATAATTTGTCAAAATGTAGTATTTATCATGTTTTTTTTTCTTCCAAAGTATAATAAAGAAATTGGATCACATGACCTTTTGACACGGTACTGGTTGTGCGAAATTGACAGAATTTGCATTATGTAGACTATGCAGGTAAATCGAATTTTGTGTGACAAAAATACACAATAGAATTCTGAGATAAACTGTGAGAACATACCTTTAGATACGGAAAGGAAAACAAATGGGG
The DNA here is from genome assembly GCF_965363235.1 of Mytilus galloprovincialis. Lineage (NCBI taxonomy): Eukaryota > Metazoa > Mollusca > Bivalvia > Mytilida > Mytilidae > Mytilus > Mytilus galloprovincialis. The sequence continues at coordinate 13,941,517 of NC_134848.1, read as the reverse complement.
TCAACAGATTAGTTTTCTTGCTATATATCAAAATAGGTAATTGACAATTCAACTATTATACAAATTACTTAATCAGCGTTATCTCCCCTAATTAGGCAAAAACCCGAACCAAACATAATAATATGTTTTACAGAACATACAGCCGCAACATATGATAAAACACATGCAATTTTCAATATTAACATGGACTACATACTACACTCTAAAATTTGCACATTTCGTTTAAATTCATTAAAGGTTGCATTTCTGTAAATATTGACAATGCAATTTCCCATAGGAACTCCTTTTACGGCTAAAACTATACCACTTTTACTATGAAGTTTTGAAAAAAATCTTCTCCTAGAATTGAAAATTCATATGCACCACAAATTTTTTCAAAGGTCAAAATATAGGGCTGTGCGGCATATGTTCAACGTTTATATGCCCTGAACTTCTCAGAGTTTAAACTTACACTAATTTTCTTAACTACCCCTACCTCGAATGAAAGGTTACCACAGATTCCAATGTAAATAATATGCACGTGTTTATTTACTGGTAACATTCCCAAGTTCTGTCTCTGCGATATGGAACACAGAGAGCATAACTGGGAACCAGTATGTAAACAAAATTAATTTTCTATGAATATTTAATTACTACCCAAAAGAGGCGTGTTTTGAGAAACAGCTGTATTTACAAAGTGCAACCTAAAGCGACCTTATTAGGTGTCAATTAAGACAAAACATAGGCAATTATTTCATGCATTGAAGCATAAGTTATAGAAATAAGGTATCGTCAGGATGGTTTTATCCAAAAGTATGGTAAAACGTTCTGCTAGGAATTAAATCCATATTTATATTTAAAAAATGTGTGAACAAATAATCTACTAATTTTAATAATAAAAATGAAACACTTATTATATCATCATGTACCCACACTTATAAAAATAATAAGATGTGGTATGATTGCCAAAAAGACAACTTTTCACAAGAGTCCAATATTAACATACATGAGATACCCCTGTTTAGCTATAGGGTTTTGAATATTTTTGTTTCCAATGTCTGTTGAAATTATAACCTATATGTGGTCCCACATCTGTTATTGTAGTTTCGTTAATAATGCATTGACTACTGTTTTTACTTTTTTGTTTATTCTGAAGAACAATACTTTGGTTGGCAAAATGTTCTTTACCAGGCATGAATGTCGCTTTATTTTATTCAAAACGTTTTTTCCCTAAACAGTGCTTTTTATAAACAATAACTATATTTATTTTACTACTTCTGGAGGTTAAAGTATATATATATATTGTAACGATTGCGCCCCTTAAACCGAGTGGTAAGTTAAATTCAATAAGGAGGCTCGATCGAACATAATTTGCATGGATCCTTTGAGTTGGTATATGGTTGAAATAATAACTAAATCAGGTAACATTTCATAGGTATTTTATATAATATCTATATACTCAAATATTTACAATTAATCATAAAAACATACATTCATATTTATAAACAATGTGCCGTAATCATCTTTATTTATAGGTCAGGAAGGTTGACTTCAAATTTCAATAGGGTTGACTGTTTCCGTAGGTTGATTTAATAGAAGGTTGAACTTTCAACCTTCTATTTCCAAAAGTATGGAATACTTAAAAGGGGTTGGTTTATAATAAAATATTCATAAATCTTATTCCCTAAAACGGAAGTAGATTTCAAGAAAACCTCTTTCATATTATTGCATCGATAGAAGGTTGACTAAGTGGAACGATGGTTGACGGGACTTTCCCGTAGGTGGATAGTTGACTTTTGCAAAACAAACAAAAGCATGTGCTAGAAGGTTTAAGTCTTTCTTAAAACAATTAAAACATGCGTACCATACTAATGGTTGACTGTGGTTCAGACATTCTGACCAACTTAGGTTTACTAAATATATATATATTGCTACGAGAAATTTGACTTCTCTTGCAGACGATGAGAATAATTCTAAAGTTCGTTTCGTTAACCTTCTGTTTATCATTTTCCGGTCAATAGATCGACCAATCAAAACGTTTGTTATGTTTCAGGCAATCTCGTGTCTCAGACCGCCAATACACAAATAAATTTAGCTTCTCTTGTAAATAAACTGTGGCACTGCTGGGATTTAGATGATTACGGCTAAAACACAAGTTATTACATAAAGAAAACATATAAGCAAATTAGGTAAACACATTACCATTTCATGTATCATAAAAATACATGCCAACCAACCATGAATATTCTGTACGAGGTGACATTCCATCGTAAAAATAGCGATGTGAAAACGTAAACAAAAACAGCTGACTCGTAAAATTACTGCTATAGACTATGGACAGCACGATTTCCATTAATTTAATAATACGATGACTAAATCGTAATACAGCCCCCTAACCACTAGGCGTTTGTCCTCAAAGCACAGAAAATATCTATACATTTATTAAATTAGTTGGTTGGTTGGCCCAAAATTTGAAAAACAAAATCCGACAGGACAACACCTGTCTTAAAATATACACTTTAACTTAAAACTCATGTATTTACATACTTGTTACGTGATTAGGAAAATTCAACAACATATTTTGTCAAATAATGACATATCTAAAACCCTTGGTCTAAGTGGATGGAAAGAGGAACCCCAAAAATGGTTACTATTCTTTCCACAAATTTCTTAGCTACTGTAACCGCTTCAATGTCTGGAATTGGTATAGCTTCAGTACATTTTGAAAAATAATCCTGAACTACCTCTAAGGTGGCTCGTGGGTACAAAAAGTTCAGCAACAAATTGGACCTTTATTTTTTCATTACAAATTTTATTTATTACACTATTAGTTTTTACTTTATGATATGGTAAAAAAGTCAACCCAAAAAATCGATTCGGTTTGGCCCCAGATGAGTTTTAAAATGTTTATATCATTGAAAAAGCTCCAAATGATCTCCCTTTAGTGCAAAAAAAGCCATTTTTTGGCATTCAATTTGAAATATCTTTTTTAACTCATCGGTGACCTAAATGTTTTATTATTGTTTTCATATAAGCTGTACATTAACTAAATATCTGTAAAATTTAAGCGATTTCTGTAATTAAATTATTTTTTTATATTTCGAAATTACCTCTATTTCTCCTATTAGTTCAACAGAAACAAAGGACATTAACAAAAATGTATGCTTCTTCCGGAGTCAGATTGTGAGCTTAAATGAACGGTGACCCCATTTTTTGTTTCATTTTTCTTTTAAGTATATGATAAAATTCATTTATAAAAAAATATAGCGAAATCCATTATTAGAAAAAAAATTTGATTTATACCCAGGATCACCTTAAATAGCGGTTTTTATTCACACTTATTTGTAATGGTCCTAAAATGTCAATAGCCATTCTTTCCCAAGGAGCACCCACAAGATACTGCTTCATTGGGGCCTTAGGTTTTTTACAAGGTGCTTTCTTAGAAGCACACATATCACATTTGGTACATCAAAATTTAACATCATGTCTCATTTTATACCAAAAATATTTCTGTTTAATTTTTGATAGAGTCTTTCTTACATCAAGATGACCACCGGTCACTGTGTTATGAACTTGGTAAAATAAGCTGGAAGAACAATATGTAGATCATAATGTTTTCCATTATAACTTTCCCACTTATATAAAATTCCATTGACAAGAATTAAAGAATTTAGTCTTGACCAATACAATTTCACTTCAGAACTCATATGGGATACATCTGCCCATATGGGTTTAACTTCATCTATTTCCCATTGGATAAATAAACTGATTACATCATCAGATAATTGAGATTCTGAAATATTTTCAAAATTTATCTCTTTAACTGGGTCGTCCTTCTGATTTTGACTGCAACCATAATCCTTAGATCTGGTACAAACTCTTACTATCTTAGACTGAACAGGGAGTACATCAGGGTTTATATCTGGACCCTTACTTTTAAATTCATCATTTCGTCACTTGTCATATTTGGCCAATTTTCATTTATACAGCTAATACTAGTTGTTGTAATTGGTTGTTTGACACTAACATCTTGAACATTTTTGCAAGATTCACTAAAAGTGACATTATCATTTCATTTTTCAACCGTTAAAACGTTTTTATGAGTTGGAACCAATTCATAATTTATTTCTGCTCTAGCACAGTAAGGACATTCTTTATTATAGCAAGGACGTCTACTTAGGGCGTCTGTATTATTATGGGACCTTCCAGCTCTGTGCTCAATTTTAAAATCATATGATGCCAGGACCTCGAACCAACGAGCTAACTGACCTTCTGGATTCTTAAAATTAAACAACCAACTTAATGCACCATGTTCACCTCTAACCTTGACGTATTTACCATTTGAATAATGGTGAAAATGTTCAATAGAGGCTACTACAGCTAGCAGTTCTCTTCTGGTAACACAATATTTTCTCTCAGATCTATTGAAAGTTCTACTAAAGTAACAAATTATTTTTCCTACTCCATCCTTGAGTTGGGATAGCACTGCTCCCATAGCAACATTACTCGCGTCGGTATCCAAAATAAATAAATCCTCCCTTGTAGGGTAGGCTAAAATAGGTGCACTAATTAAAGTAGTCTTTAATTCCTCAAAAGATTGATGACATTCTTCTGTCCAGACAAATGTTTGGTTGTTTCTCAGTAACCTTATACAAAGGTTTAGCTTTATCAGCATATTTCAAAATTATTTTTTTTATAATAGGATGTTAATCCTAGAAAACTTCTCAAATCTTTTAAACTCTTGGGCACTGGCCAGTCCTTAACTGACTGAATTTTATTAGGGTCAGTAGCTACTCCACTTTCGCTAACAATGTGACCTAAAAATTAACTTATTTCTTAAGAAAGTTGCATTATTTGGGATTCAGCTTTAAATTAGCTGTTTTCAATCTTTGAAAAACTTCTTTCAAGTTCTTCATATGTTCCTCAAATGATTTTGAGAAAACAATTATATCATCTAAATAAACTAAAAAAAAAATTCTACGTCAAACCTGATAAAACTGTTTCCATGAAATGTTAAAAAACAGGGACACTATTACATAGACCCATTGGCATTCTCTTGAACGGCCAACGACCAACCCCTGGAAAGGAAAAGGCTGTTTTTGGTCTATCTTTTTTGGCTACCGGAATCTGATAATATCCTGACTTTTATTAGACGGTCGAGAAGAACTTTGAGCCTGACAAGGAATGTATAGTGTCATCTATACGGGGTAAGGAGTAGAATGGGCGTAAAACCAATAAATTTACGGTGCGAAAATCAATACAAAATCGCCAACTGCCGTCTGACTTCTTCACGAGAACTATATTGGAGCTCCGGGGACTTTTAGAGTGTTCTATAATATCTTGCTTAACCATTTTCTGAATTTCAGCTTCAGCATCCTTCACTCTAGCCAGAAGTATTCGTCTGGGTCGCTGACGTACTTGAGAGTGATTTCCAGTATTTATTGTATGTTCAACTAAATCAGTTAAACCAATGTCCTCAGAGGAGTTTAAGAATATACTATTATATTCTATTAAAAGGTATCTTCTTCATTTACTTTATTGCAGGTAGCAATAATTGTACCCTTATATAAAGTGCAGGGGTCTTTATTTAATTTAATCATCCTCAAAGGAATATTATACATCTCTGGATGTACAATTGATCTTGCTACCAGTAAACCATTTTTCTCCATAAATTTCTCATTAGGTTCTATCAAACCAGCTAAACCTCTAAAATAGGTCCACCTTCCTTCCCAGAAACAATCATTTCTGAGTTAGGAGGCACATCTACTGTCTCTTGTATAGCAACTCTATAACAAGATTTAGCACTGCTTGCATAATGAAAGCATTGCATTATCTCCCCTTTAATCTTCAACTTATTTTGACTTAACAAGACATCACAGTCAGGAGTCCTAAGAAAATCTATTCCAATGATATCTTCATTGGAAATATCAGCCACTAAAACATTGTGGTGATAAATATGATCTCCAAGACAAATTTCAACATCAACTTGTCCTATAAATGGTGCACTATCACCAGTAGCAGTAATCAAATTAAAATTAACATGATTCATTTTTTGAAGTAATGAGGGATTTATTTCATCAAGAAATTTCTTACTTAAAATAGTAACATTTGCTCCTGTATCCACAATGAAAGCTTAACATTTATCAATTTATTTTAGCTCTGACAAATAGTCCCTAGCATTATTTGCCAAAGATTCATTAATCTTTATCGACTTGGGCCAGTCTGTCCCGGCCTGGCTCCAACCCCTGATTCCGACCTCAACTGGTTTCCCTGTTGATAGTAATTAGGTTGATTTTGTCTATTCTGACCAAAACTATTATTTCTCTGGTTAAAATTTCTATTGCCCTGACCAAAATTCTTATTCTGTTTATTATATCATCTCTGACCATTTTGATAGTTCTTCTGTTGGTTACCCCCCCCCCCCCTTTGGCTATTCCTATTCTGGTTTTGGGACATATCCTTTATATATCTGGTCAATGAGACCAGTTCTCTTTTAAAATCGCACAATTCATTTTTTAATGATTTTAAATCTTTCCCCTTGTCATCATTCAATTCTGTATTAAATTTAGTATCAGTTTGAACTGAATCCGTCTGTCTAACCATGCGACCTTTTTGTCTCTCTGCTAACGTTAATGTATCTAGCCTAACAGCTACTGTCTTTGCCTCATGTATAGATTTAGGGTTAGCTTCCCTAAGTCTTAGTCTCAGATCAGCATCTGGTAAAGCATCTATAAAATGTTCTAGTGCTAACACACTAGTTATTGTGGATAGGGCACTTGGATAAGCTTGCCTTGTTAATTTCTTAATTGATTGGGTCAATTCGGGTAAACTTTCTTCTTTACCTCTCATACGGGTCTGGAGTTTTGCCCTAAAAAGTTCTGATTTCTCAGCTGAACCATATCTATTGTCCAAAACTTTTATCAAACTATTGTAGTCTTTCCTTGATTCTTTATCTAGTTCATTTAAAAGAGTTCTTTCTCCCCCTTTTAAACTACCAGCCAAATATGATGATTTGGTTGCATAATTCCAACCATTTTTTTCACCTAAAATTTCAAATTGAGCTAAATATTCATTTAAATCTTCATTTCCCTCATATAACTGTGGCTTCATGGTTACATTATTAGAATTGGGTGAATGGGTATTGCAATCAGTCAATCTTGGAACCTGAGGTCTATCCAGTACAGCATAGTTTTGATTTATATTATACATTTTATCTGTATTAAATGAATAAATATTATCTGTGTTTTGTTGTTGTTTTTCTGTATTTTGATTTGTCTGATTAGCTTCATCAGGAACTACTAAATCTTTATTTTGTCCAATCATTTTGTAAATAGTAGAAATATTTTTCTTGTTTTCATGTACATCATCTACAATTTGGCTTATGCAACCTTTAATAGAAGAAATTTCGTCTCCAAAATCTCTTTTTATCTGATTTACAGCAATGATAACTTCTTTTTGACATTCAGAAAACTCATGGGTTATCTCCCCTAATTGGTTATTAAATAAACTTTTAAGGTTTTTTAATTCATTCATAAATAAGTTTTGTTCTTTGTCATGGCTTATTGTCTGCTCTGCATAGTCAACGCTATCAACCTTCTGTTCATTTAAAGGAATGGTAATTTGCCCATTATTTTCCTCTTGGAAAGAATTATTAATAGCTATAATTACTTCTCCAGAATCATCCATAACGTACTAAAATTTTAATAATTCTTATTATAAAAATCCAGTGAAATAGTTTAACATCAAGTAAATACACCAAAGCTTCTTTAGTATAATTCATAAATTATTTATTTCAACCACCAAATTCAAAGTTAATAGGATCCCACTTCTGACTCCAATGTAACGATTTCGCCCCTTAAACCTAGTGGTAAGTTAAATTGAATAAGGAGGCTCGATCGAACATAATTTGCATGGATCCTTTGAGTTGGTATATGGTTGATATAATAACTGAATCAGGTAACATTTCATAGGTATTTTATATCATATCTATATAATGAAATATTTACAATTGATCATAAAAACATACATTAAGTTTATATTTATAGGTCAGGAAGGTCGACTTCAAATTTCCAGGGTTGACTGTTTCCGTAGGTTGATACAATAGAAGGTTGAACTTTCAACCTTCTATTTTCAAAAGTATGAAATACTTAAAAGGGGTTGGTTTATAATAAAATATTCATAAATCTTATTCCCTAAAACGAAAGTAGATTTCCAGAAAACCTCTTTCATATCATTGCATCGATAGAAGGTTGACTAAGTGGAACGATGGTTGTCGGGACTTTCCCGTAGGTCCAACGTTGACTTTTGCAAACAAACAATAGCCATGTTCTTGAAGGTTTAACAATAAAACATGCGTACCATACTAATGATTGACTGTGGTTCAGACATTCCGACTAATTTAGGTTTACTAAATATATATATTACTACGAGAAATTTGACTGCTCTTGCAGACGATGAGAATACTTTTAAAGTTCGTTTCGTTAACCTTCTATTTATAATTTTCCAGTCAATGGATCGACCAATCAAAACGTTTGTTATGTTCACAGGCAATCTCGTGTCACAGACCGCCAATACACAAATAAATATGGTGGCAGGTACCTGTTTTGGTATACCAGAACATGTGTCCCACGCAGAAAAATTTTGTTATAGTTAAGCATTGAGGTATATAATTGCATCATGTGGACTAAAAAAATAAATGAATGAAAGTTTTAGGCTAGTATACTACAAGTAAGTAGTTGCATACACAGGTTGGGGATTTCCTTCACACATGGGTCCAATCAGATGTCAAAATTGTGGTCTCCTCATTTGACGGCATCCAATCAAAGTGGAGAAAATATTTATTTTTTTGTAAACAAAAATATCTTGAGATTTTGATGGTAAAGATTGATCCGGACAAGGCTGGATATCCTTTATCCCTTGAATTTTGCCCTAAAATCTTGTCGGCTTTTAGCAGGATTCTGCAGGTGAGCATTAGGTATCAGAGCATCACATTTTTTTGCCTTATTTGCAATGCATTTATAAATTTTGAAATCTCCATGCTGGACAGACACCAACGTTTAAAGGTTTTCTATATATTTACATAAGCACACACATATCTTAATTGCTTAAAACCATACAATTTAGTTGTATATAAGCTTTTTAACAAGAATTTTCAAGAAATAAAATAATAAATCCATGAAATTCTAAAGATTTATTGTAAAATAACTGGTTTCTGCCACCTATAGCTTCTCTTGTAAATAAACTAATGGCACTGCTGGGATTTAGATGATTACGGCTAAAACACAAGTTATTACATAAAGAAAACAAATAAGCAAATTAGGTAAACACATTACCACTTCATGTATCATAAAAATACATGCCAACCAACCGTCAATATTCTGTACGTGATGACATTCCATCGTAAAAAAAGTGATGTGAAAACATAAACAAAAACATCTGACTCGTAAAATTACTACTATAGACTATGGACAGCACGATTTCCATTAATTTAATAATGCAATCACTAAATCGTAACAATATATAATTCTTGTAGAAGTAACATTCAAGCAGATATAATTTATGTACACAATCTACATAATATTTAATAGATTTTTTTCGTCCGAAGTGGTTTTCTAAATTAAGCTTCACCAGGAACGTTCAAGCTACATGTAAGGCGAACGATGTACGAGAACCAAACGTACTGAGGAAATATGATAGACAAGTTGGTTACAAAAATATATAAAACACTGAATTATATGCATGTTTATGTTTATCATTAGATGTTAATTATCAAGCTTCTTTAGTAGTAAATAAACTCATCATATAATAGGATGGAAATACAGCTAAAGAAATCTATTCCGAAAGTAGACGAGTTTTAGTATTTCAAAAATTCAAACTTTTATAAACAGTTAATTTATAACTATAACCATACATAAACCTCAGGAATAGATTACCTTAGCTGTATTTGGCAAAAACTTTTAGGAATTGTGGTCTTCAATGCTCTTCAACTTCGTTCTTTATTTGTTTCTTTTTAACATTTTTTTATTCGAGCTTCACTGGTGAGTCAGTTGTAGACGAAACGTGCGTCTGGCGTAAATATAAAATTTTAATCCTGGTATCTATGATGAGGTATTTTCAACCACTAGGTCGATACCACTGCTGGTAGATATTTATTTCCCCGAGGGTATCTAGAGCCCAGTAGTCAGCCCTTCTGTGTTGACTTGAGTTAGCATTGCTATGTTCATAATTTACTGTTAACAAAATTTTGTATTTTTGAACTACTAGGGCTTTTCTACCTCAGGAATATATTACCGTAGCTGTATTTGACAAAACTTTTAAGAATTTTGGTCCTCAATGCTCTTCAACTTCGTACTTTTTTAACATTTTTTTATTAGAGTGTCACTGGTGAGTCTTTTGTAGACGAAACGCGCGTCTTGCGTAAATATGGAATTTCAATCCTGGTATCTGTGATGAGTTTATTTGTTAATTCATGTCAACACAGATGTACTGATTATTGAGTCCCTCGTGGAATAAAAACTTTACCAGCTGTGACTCATCATAGATACCAGGAATATGTATTTAAGCCAGAAGTGAGTTTCGTCTACAAAAGAGTGATCAGTGACGCTCGAATGAAAAAGAGTTAAATATTCCAAAAATAAATTCGAAGATGCAAAGTATTGAGGGTCAAACATTCCTTAAAGTTTTGCCAAATACGGATAAGTTAATCTTTTCCTAAGACAGAAAAGTCTAAGATATTCAAAAATTCAAAATTATCGAATTTAAAACAAAAGAAAATATTTTAGATTTTTGTTTTCTTCTGAAATGACAAAATACAAAAGATGCATTAGCAATTTATTATATCGTAATACGTTTTGTATTTTCCATCATTTTCTTCTTTGTTATATTTGTCATGTTTAAACATAAATAAATAAAATAAACACAATTACAAACCGTCGATTTCCATAAAGATAACACATCGTATTCCTATGTATACACACACACGAATAAACTCCATTATTTTCATTATACTGTAACATGTTTAAGCAATCATGTATTATCATTTACTTATATATCGCATTAGTAGTATCTTTTTGTTAAATACTATGAATCTGAATTAAGATGTGATTGATGTGTATGATTCGTCTTGTTTATTTTTCCTAATATACTGCAGAACCACCTACGTCTATTCTTTATTGTATCATTTTCTTGTCTCATTACCGGTAATATGAATGTTGCATTCTATTCATATCATTCTAGATAATCGATATCAATTTACAATTATACATTTCTGGTTTATACATATGTATTTATAGTGTACGTTTAGTTAGGGATGAATTAATTTGCATATTCCATACAACATTTGAAAATATCTTTTGCTTTTTTCTTTTTTTCTCTCTCTCCTATTTTTGAAAAATGACAAATCATTAATCAACAAATTCTATTTAAAGATTTGTTAAAATTCTTGAACCTAACATAGCATGACCTTCAAATTGCATTTGACATGTTGAGGTGGTTTCTTCCGTTTGGTTGAATTTCGCTTAACGGATGATTTGTACGGATCCTTCTATTTACAAAATTGAACTTTACACATTCAAGGTAACTAAACTTTAAGTATTACATCTAAATATATTTCTAATAGATTAACTTTCGGTTTAAAGGCTTTAGTTACGTTATTGTGAATGGCTAAATATATATAAACAAAATGACAGGCCACAATTATTTTAAAGTAAAATAGTAAATTTTTAAACGATATATGGATATTTCCTTTTTTGAATGCATATTAATATTTCCTTTCATTTTTCGTGGAACTGACACATACGTAGAGATAATGATTGACGGAGTATAACATACAACACTACACATAAAATTGAACTAATTTAAAAGACGGGTGTTCAAATTTTACCAGTAACGTAATGTGACCTAGTTGTTTTTTTAACAAAAGCAGACTATTAAATATCAAGGTCTCCTAGTTCAAATACATTTGATTATATCAGTAGAGCATGCTACAACGCATATAAGATAGACGTCTCAGGTCAACTGAAGTACACAAATGATTAACTATGTTAGTAAAGGGAATTCTTTTACAATAATATATTGTTCATTTTACAGAAGTGCACCTGTTTCCTGTTTAGTATGTTTAAAAGGAGAAGGTGTAGAAATTTACATTTTTTTTATTTTGAAAGAAATGAATGAAAATAACTTGCACATAAGGTTTCTTCCATTTAAATAACATTGATAAAAGTCGGGACTATATTAATTCATATAAATGCAAGGTGTAAAATATCTATAATGTAACAAACGTCATGGATGAGTGTTATCAAATGCACTAAGCAAGTAAAAATAATCATTTTATGTTTTAAAAAGGCTTATATTTACTTTTCTCAAGAAATGATACATACATTGAAATAATTAATGCATATTGATTCAATATTAAGTATTGTCGGAAATCCTTCAGTAAGCTACAACACCTTACTGCTCGTGACTTTAGATCTTAATATTTCATTTTCGTAGAAACAGCAAAACTATTGACGAAAGTTGAGGCTGTCAGCTGGAAAACAAAAAGTGGAAAAATTTAACTGTTTGTCCATTAAACGTATAATTTAAAATGTAGAAGCTGTACTTTTATTTTTAAAGGTGTCTTTTCAACCACTGGATCGATATCACTGCTGGTGGAGTTTTAATTCCCCGAGGGTATGACCAGCCTAATAGTCAGCACAGAAGCGCTGACATGAATTATAATTGATATGGTCATATTTATAAATTAACTGTTTACAAAACGTTTGAATTTTTTAAAACCTTAAGGCTTTCTACCCCACAATTAGACAACCTCAGCTGTATTTGGTAAATTTTTTTTTTAGAAATTTGGTCCTCAGTGCTCTTTAACTTTGTACTTTATTTGGCCTTTTAATTTATTTGGATTCCAGCGCGTCACTGGTGATTCTTTTGTAGACGAAACGCGCGTCTGGGGTAAATACAAATTCTTTTCCTGGTATGTATGATGAGTTTATTGTAAATAAAATGAAAATTGTATGCATTTTTTAAAATTTTGAAACCTTTGACAGTATTATAGACAGGCCTTGAGCTAGTTTTTTCTTTCTTTTAAAATAAAATAACGAGAGCGATGTCCAATTTCGAAAATTGTTAAACCTTTTTTTATGGTCAACACTCTCAAGGTGTTAAAAAGAAATTTCTTCGAAATGTAAATCTTTCTTTGCGCATTCAAATATGACGCGTCATTTGTCCTTTTCCAGTGTTAAACGTTAACATTATATATTGTAAGACTTTTGTACGTATCGAGACGCAATACAATTCTAAATACTATACTCCAACTAAGTCTACACGATGCACTAGCAACCGTAGTTTGACATGTGTCTTACAATCAAATTAAGAATGAAAATGGGGAATGTGTCAAAGAGACAACAACCCGACCACAGAACAAACAACAATAGAAGGTCAACAGTAGGAATTCAATGAAGCGAGAAACTCCCGCACCCAGATGCGTCCTTCGGCTGGCCCTTAAACAAATACCTACACTAGTTCAGTGATAAGAGACGTCATACTTAAGTCCAAATTATACACAAGAAACTAAAAGTTAAAAATAATACAAGACTAACAAAGGCAAGAGGCATCTGACTTTGGGCAGGCGCAAACATGCGGTTAGGTTTAACATGTTTATGAAATCACAAACCTACCCCAATACCTCTAGCCAATGTAGAAAAGTAAACGCATAACAATACGCACATGAAAAGTCAGTTCAAGAGAATTCCGAGTCCGATGTCAGAAGATGTTATAAAAGAAAATAAACAAAATGACAATAATACATAAAAACAGACTACTAGCAGTTAACTGACATGCCAGATCCAAACCACAATTAAACTGAATGAAAGATTATGTCTTCATCATATTTATATCAGGCACAATCCCTTCCGTTAGAGCTTTAATATCATACCACTATAAAATATATGGTTTTTGAATAAATGTGTTTAGTTCCGATGCAAAGACCCTACAAGTGAATCAATAGAAAAGCCAAATTATGCGATCTAAAATGACCTGACAACAGTATCGTAACTATATACCTTCTTAATCAGTCTATTTCAATGTGTTGTTAGCGTCTTAGGTGAATACTGACATTTTTGTGCTTTATAAAGAATATTACCATAAGATTGGATGTGACATACCTGTACGTATAAGAGTTCTTCATGTTGAGCTATATTTACGAATGAATATCCTTGTACTGCTGATAACATTTAGTAAATATTTTGACATGTTTGTGATATCGAAAACCCTGGCGCAATATTTTTTTTAATAATTCTCTTGTTAAAATTAAAAACGTTGTTATATACATTAGCGAATCGTACAAGTTGAGATATCTAAACAACGTCAGATGGTACAGGGGAACTTCACCATCTAAAAATGGATAATTAACGAGAGGAAATGAAAAATCAACTCTTTTATCATAAATTTTTGTATTCAACTTTCCGTTCATGATATAGATATTAAGGTCAAGGACAGGACAGTGGTTATTGTTAGTATTAACTTTATTTAAAGTAACTTAAACAGGAAAAATTTCTTAAGTATACATACTGAAGACGTCATTATTGAGAGCCAATATATCATCCAAATGTTTTCAAGTATTATTAAATTTTTGTATCTGATTTTGTTTCGATGAGTGTTTGCTGATTTTAGTCATAAATTGTAACTCATAGCAATACAAAAAACAGGTCAGCCATAAGTAGTGCACAGTAACATGAGTAAGTTGCCATTGAAATTCCGATAATTTGACGATAAACGGAATCTTCAAAACAAGCATATATAGTATTAAAGGATGTCCAATTTTGTGTATAGCTACTAAAAATGACCTAAAAGAGTTTGAACATATGAATTCACATTCAGACTTTTTAAAAGCCCATTTAATTAGGTGTGTGATTTTTTTTCCCAATGAGAATGTGAGGCAATGTGGTATACAGGGTAGAAAAATCAAAACTTTAAACAGATTCAATATCACCAAATATAAGCATGCAATTTATTAAGAACTGCCAACTAGTTTTTGATACTCCAAAAGTAATTAATTCCACTATTTTCAAAGGCCTTATTTGAACAATTTATTATTAGGTTTTTGATTGTACCAAGTGTACTGGTAAGAAGAATAGACATTTTGGAACAATGGCTTGAAGACGAAACAAATCTATGTTTGTAAGGTGTTTTATGTAGCTTCGGAAACCAGTACATAGTTTGGGCTATCATTGTATGTTGATCTGCTTGTAAAGCGGAAGCTAAAATTTATTGTTGTTACAGAAGTCGTTTTCTCAAAATGGAGTCAGTTGGAATGTTTGTAAATTGGTGATTTCTTTTTTCAGAACCTCAATGTAAAATTTACGTCAAACATTAATGATATTATCAGCTTTATCGACCGGGACAACAAAAAATTCCTTGGCTAGTTCTTTAAGTTTATGTTTGATACGAGAAATAGGTTTATTATGGTTATTGTTAAGAGTAGAATGTTCTTTAAAATGATGAACATGTATGTAAACTATGTTCATTACTGATTTAAAAAAAGAGTCTAAAGATAATTGTCACCTTGTTCCCGTTTTATCTATTTCAAATAGTAAATATGGAGCACGTCGTGGATGATATTACGACACTCGTTCCAATAAATGATTGACGGGGGACGATATTTAGGTCCTTTTCTGAGGAAGGATTTTAACTATCGGTTTTGACGATGTTAATATCTCCTGTTATAACATGGGAAATGGGTCCATTAATGTATTCGGAATAGCTGCAATTACATGAAGTAGGTGTATTTTATTTTATTTTAATATTCAAGGAAGACAAATTATTGTGCTCTGTAAATTAATATATTTCAGCCTAAACATAGAAATAGAAATACATTTTGGATACCCACTTATATTTGATTTTGTGAAATAGTTCATCTTTATAATGTTAACGAGAGGAAATGAAAAATCAACTCTTTTATCATAAATTTTTGTATTCAACTTTCCGTTCATGATATAGATATTAAGGTCAAGGACAGGACAGTGGTTATTGTTAGTATTAACTTTATTTAAAGTAACTTAAACAGGAAAAATTTCTTAAGTATACATACTGAAGACGTCATTATTGAGAGCCAATATATCATCCAAATGTTTTCAAGTATTATTAAATTTTTGTATCTGATTTTGTTTCGATGGGTGTTTGCTGATTTTAGTCATAAATTGTAACTCATAGCAATACAAAAACAGGTCAGCCATAAGTAGTGCACAGTAACATGAGTTTCTAAACATAGAAATAGAAATACATTTTGGATACCCACTTATATTTGATTTTGTGAAATAGTTCATCTTTATAATGTTTTATTTTGTATTTTCTTACTGTAGTATCCTTCTAAACCTGATAAAAAATGTCTGAAATATAAAGATAAATGCACCATTTGCAAAACATTCATTTTTAAACAACCGTTGTCGTAATAACTATTGCGACCTAAACATTGTTTTTCTTTTTGATTTTATGGATACAGACTCGCTTATGATGAATAAACTATTGAAATGAAAGACGCCATTCAAGTAATTGCCTTCGTCCTGACATCATTGTTGTTCCAAGTAAGTATGAACATAGTTTTAAGTATATATCGACCTTTATCTTCAAGGAAACATTCCTGACGTGTGCTTGCAATCAAGATTTTTCAATAACTAGCACACAGTTGTGGTCGTTCATTGATTACTTCATACTAAATTATTTAGTTTCCTGATAAGAATTTTAAATTCTATTGATTTTTATTTTGATAAATTGAAACTAGAGCAAGCAAGAGTTATACATGTTATAATACTTGATCAAAGAAAATTATATCAAATTAACCTGTAAATTCTATGCACAGTAAAAGGTATATTTCATTAAAATCAATCAGTAGTAGAAAATGTTTCTGCTAATAAATAATGTGCCTTGGCTGAGAAAATTCAACATCATATCACCTAAAAGCAAAAGAAATGCAACAACAAAAATTAAACAAAAAAATAAAAGAACATTCCTGTCTCGTCAACGCAGTTTTGGACTTAATTGTTTACACAATTTTTTTATTCTAAAAACGAGATTCTGGTAGAAGACATTCGAAGGAACATTTAATGGAGAAAAAACAAAACAAAACAAAAAAACCTCGGTTTCTACATTTTATAAATTCATCGTTAGAATACTGTCGTATAATCAAAAATGCTAAAACAATTGATTAAGGTTGTATAAATGCATATAACTTCATAATGCTTGTTTTAAAGACAAAGTGAAATGCTTTATCAAAATGAACTGATTATTCCAACAATAAACTAGTTAATTAAAGAAAAATTATGCTACAAAAACAGCAACAATAACAGAAAATGTTTTTTCCTTTTGCAAAACGACTATATTTATACCGATTAGACATCAATTTGCCAAGGCATATGTGTCCATGTATTACAGATTGGTGATGTTGAATCGTTCAGCTTTAAATGTCCTTCACAAGACAGCTGGACAATTCGGGCAAAATCAAAGTGTAACAGCACCCTTAAATACTTTTGTTTGTACAACAATTTGGAGGAGAGGTATGTTGAGGGATGTGATGGACCAGACTGGGATAGAAAAGGTAAAGTTTGTTTATAGAATTTTTCTAATTTAGTTCAAATAATGCGACATATGAAGTTAAAATACAAAAATACCGAGTTTTAAGGTAATTCAGGATAATAGGTCCATTAGACAATGATTAAAAAACGGCACCACATAAAAAGGAACAATACATGGAAATAAAGGCAACAGTAGTATACCGCAGTTCGAAACTCATAAATCGATTGAGAGAAAACAAATCTGAACTGAGGTAAACACATAAACTATAATAGGAAAGCAACGAAAGAACGGAAACACTGAAGTGCAAAAAAAAAAAACCAACAATAAACCGACAATGCAAAACACAAAGAAACGAACTAAAAGAAAAAGTCTTTAAATTTCAAGAAATGCTAATAGATTCAAGACAGTTCAAACTCTATTTCAAGATTTTATACTGGAAAATATTAAAATTTGTTTGATAATAAGTTCATCAGGAGAGAATAATTTACTCTATGTTGTGTCATTATGTCAAAAGGATTTCATTTTTATGAGAAATAGTTGTATTGCTATTGTAACATTGGAATGCGTAAGTAGAATACTTGCAGCATCATATCTTTTTAAGATAAGATCTATTTTTCGTTGAAAGAGGTTGTTGAGTAATATTTTGTTTATGTACAAGATGTACACTTGCTCTTTAGTTAGGTGGAATGCAAAACTGAAGTAATGAGAGGCGATAAGAGTTCATGAATAATAGTCCAGTCATTTAGTATACATTTGACCCTAACATTGAAGTAATCGCAACAGAAGATTGTTAAGTTTTAATCTTTAGTATTGTGTCCCAAATATACACAGAAATAAGTTCTATGAAATCTAACTTGAGGAAAACTAAAAAATCATGATTTTGAAATTCCTATGGAGATTTGCATAGAAAAGAAAGATAACTCTGCAAAAAGGCAGAATTTCAATAAAAATTGATACAAAATTATTACTTTACCACTTCTTTTCAACAGAATGTATTGATTCTTAATATTTTATGTCTTCAGAGTATAACAAAAAACTGTAAAGGTGTTTTCATATCTTTTATCAAGCTACACCATAGATTTTATAATTTATAAGTTGTATGTAATAAGTTAATGTATAAGATTTTTCAGCATGTCGAGGTAGAGAATCTCAAATTGAATAAAACTAACTAAGCATATATTCTTCTTTTTGTGGTTTAAAGTTTCTTTAAACAAGGTATATGCTGAACAAATATAATTAACAGATATAAAAAATACTAAACATTCACATTATTATTTCAAATGGTCACAAAGCCTTAATTGCAATTTTTTTAAGAAAAACATGTGTAAAAAAATTTAAAGATGCCCATAACACTTTGGGTTTGTACATTCCAATGGCAGAGAATTATTGATAGAGTCAAATATGAACTTATAACCCCGTCAAAGTATCTTACTTTACATGAATCGTAAGAAAACCAACCAAAAACTGACAAAACACTCTATTTTAAACAGAATTATCTCCCTTTCCAATGTTATTTTCCATTAGAAATTAAAAATGCAAAATTTGAGTTTTCTTCAAGATAGATTTAATGGGACTTTTTTCTGTGTATATTTGGGACTTAATGCTATACAATAGAACTAAAACATTTTCTGTTGCAATAAGTTTGAGGTTTACACTTAGTTTGACTGGACTATAAATGTTTATTTCCATGATAGATAAAATTGAAAAATTGTATCAGGTTAAATATATTTTGAAGATTAATCAATGTTTACATTTCATTGTAACATTTAAGGAAGTAAGCGAATATTTTCCGTGTCCTTTACCAGAGGAAAATGTATACAGGAGCGATACCAGCCTTTCAAATTCCAGACCAATGCCAGCATGAGTGACTGTATCTACTCTAAATCATTATGTAATGAAGAAGGACAAACTGCATACGAAGATGATTCATTCAAGAATGATAGAACGTGTCGATGCGATTATACAAGAAATTATTCTTTTGTTAAAATCCCAAGACATGTTTGCTATTGTTTACCAACAGAAGAAGACTGTTCCTGCAACATTAAATCCTGTCCAAGAAACTTTACACTGTCAACAGGTATATTGTCTTTAAAGTTGAATAACATGTTATCAGTTATTATTTATATCAATCAAAATGCTTCTAATCAGTAATTTTATAGGTTAGGTTTAAATACCCAATACCTTGCTAAGTTATGTGACTCTATGTAGATGTGAGCAACTTTTCTAACAATGTTTTATAAAACAAAATCTGAGTTTTAGAACATATCAAGTTACTTCATTATTCAAAACGAAATGGATTAACGTTTTCAGATTGTTAATGGCCATTCCATATATCTATCAGTTACATTTACATCAAATAATGCGTTTTTAAAATAAAAATGGAGAACGTTATCATTGAAAATACAAACAATTATGATACCTTGTATTTATGAATATGATGAAATAAACAATGATCTGACTCATTCGAACAAATTTAAGACAATAGTAGTTTACCGATACTTTAATCTCAAATCCGTAGTCGATAATATCAATTAAGCCAACAAGGAAAAACCTGGTGGATCACATGAACTTACAATAAAACAATATCAATCGCGTCAAAACGGACATATCCTGTGATGCATGCATGACTCGTCACACGATTCTATTCTCTATAATCAACAGTTTCGATAATAGCACACACTATGCAAAATACAGATGAGAGAACTCTCTTGATATCGTTGATCGGAAACAAGGGAAAATATAGGGCCAGAAGAAGGTTAATTCATTTTCAAACAAATTATGCATTCATCTAAGAATTGAATGCTTCTTTTGTAAACATATTAAGGTGTAAAAGCAATGACCGAGGTACATTTAGCGGAAGCTCGTCATTCTAAAATTGCACGCACGGTTAAAGTTTGTACAACTTTATAGATAAAAACAACAGTAATACACCACTGTTCGAAAGTCATGAAATATCTTAGGAGTATCTAATACGTATTTAAACTATATTATTTTTATATGATCATGAAAACACGATTTCTAACGATTATTTTTATATTTAACTCAAGACTTTATTGTGGAAGCTCATGTCATCACGAATGTTACATTTCATTTGGAAATAAAGGTTGATTTCAGAATGACGCTAAATTGATGTTAGCCGATCAACATATTGAAATAAAATATACATGTAATATAATTATTAAAAAATGATTGAGCAACTTGCGCATTTTATAAACACATTCTCCATACAACTATGCCGAAAAAGTAGAGCAATAGTCGATAAATGCATGCTACTTGATCTACTGTCAGAAATGTCTTGTTTTTCATAACTTTGATGACATGTGTTTATTTTAGATTATGTTTGCACTCCAAAAAGTCATGGGGGAAAACCAAAATGTATAGACACAATACGGTAAGATCTCAAACACCTCGTTTTCACTTGTTATTTTGTATGTGTTTATAATAATTTTAAATAAATCTTTTTATAGTCATCGATATCACATCAAATTCTTAGAACAACTAATAGTTGTCCTTCCCATATCAAAAGCATTTAAATGAATTAAATCTCTTTCTATTATAAAAAAAAAAAAGAACCAAAAAGCTAGTTCTAATAAAAACTTTTGTAGTTAAATGCTTCGTTTTCTTTAAACAACCCACATATCTACAAAAGTAGGATATAACAACAAATGTATCAATAAACTCATTATTGATATCAGTTGCGAATTTCATCTTCAACAGACGTAGCAGTGAAATTGAGATGAAAAAGGTCAAAAAGCAAAATGACGTACGAAGTCAAAAATCATTTTAGACCTAACAATAATAAAGTTTATGCCAAGTACAGCTAGGATGACTTATTTCTCAAGTTCAAATGATTGTATTACTATAATCACTCACAATGTAAAAAGGAAAGAAATTCCACTAATAGAAAGTTGCTGACTGACTAGTTTGTACATGTACATTCGCTGTTCCACTTGCACGAACATAAAAACTATAATGTGTACACAGAACGGAAATCACGAATATTCGTATGATGACACATAGTGTTGAGTTTACTTGATACTACAGTGCATTTGAAATGAGTTGAACGAAGCAATGTTGATCGAGAATAGAAAAAAATCAAGCTTCACATTAAAAAGCAAATAAATGAATAGAAATTTCGTATTTCAATTTTTTTTTAATAATTCATGTTTTTTATTTTTTTAAGAGTCATTTAAATAATAAATAGAACTATTTCATATGATAAATACTTTATTAAGTGCGTGAGACGTAATCTATTAAGTGGGTGTACCGTATCACAGGTTCCTGAATACTTTCTAGCAAATAGCTGTTGAAGGTCTTCTTTGAAAGGCACCCATTTTGTGCATTACCCTGACATGGAAAGACATTGGAACGACACAGAGAAAACAAAACTGCGAACAAATTTTTCAACGCAAACATAATTAGTCAAAAAGGATAATAAAAAAACTATGTAATAATGAATTTTATTGTCAATTACAGTATAAAAAAATAGACGGATAATATAAACAACAAAAGTTATAAATAATATGCATACTACCAATATGTCAATGTTGATAATTATAGGTTATTTACGTTTTTTTTAAACGAGATGCATTTTCTAATTTTCATCTCTTCGAAGGATGACAGCACTGAGATGAGATGAGAATGAGAAAATCCATCGAGTTAAAAAAACATAAATTATCTATTTATCGCTATTATGTGTATTTTCGAATATTAATTAATACAAACTTCAGCAAAAAAACTATCTTAAACGATGATACTGCCTTTTCATTTTTGGTACTATGTTTTGGCGCAGGCTTATTTGATATAAATATGTTTTCACACAGTTTGTTCATTCATTTGAAAAAGGTGTTTCAACTGATCATCCGGCGTGGTCAATTATGGCTAACAACATTTTCACCGTTTTAGAATTAATGTTAGGTGGTAAATTGGATGTTTGATTAATATTTTGAGTTTCAGTAGTTTGATTTTTACTAAATGTCCAGTAATTGATATTTAGAACGTCAAGTAAAAAAAAAGTAAAATTGTTGAGTACATTAATCATGTTAATTTTCCTGATAGTCAAAGTCGTCTATGATTTGAAGCGTTATATCTAGGTCGAAATCCGAATACTAATTCCGAAGTGTCAATGACTGTGTATAGGTGATGGTTTTTCGAAGCACACGAAGACATATACATGTATGCTGATTCATCGACGATCATTTGTAGTAGATTTGTGTAGAATTGACGTTTTTTATTTTTTAGAAAAATGATTTTATAATTTTAATTAACTATAAATTAATAAATTATTAAATTCGCGGTAAATCATCTTTCATACTGCAACTATAGCTGTGTTTATTTCCTAAATATAGTAACATAGCTATATTTCACTCAATAAAATTCGTATTCAATTTCATCATGGAACACTTTCTCCATAATCAGGTGTCCATTAATTATGGATTAAAATAAGTTTAACATTAGTATTACAATTTTAAAAGCTAGCAATGTATTAATTTAAGTTGCAGTATAAACAATAGTAGGTCAATGTCATAAAAATATAATCTTTTTTGGTACTGGGCGCAAAACTGGGGATAGGCTCGGTAAAACCTCACCCTTGTCCAGGTTCTCAGCCTCATACAAAAAAGTTCACAAGACATTGACCTCATATTGTATTTTTCTGTTGACATTTCAGCGAAGTCATCCAACAACGTTTTTTGATAGTTCCGACTAAACTTTTCTGATTGGCCGACACTCTAGCGCGTGGATATGGATTAATATGCTGTTGCTAAGGACCTTAGAAACTAGCGATAATTTTCATTCTCACTCTACTCGGGTGATATGAAAATTATCACAAAAAAAGTTCAAAGGAAAAATACAGATAATAGAGATAAAATAGTTTATCAACTAGTTTTTTCCCCAAGCTCATTGTGGCTGGAGTATCTCATTTATATTTCATCCTTTCGCTAATTAATTTCACATTACAAACATAGAGTTCCCAAAAAATCCCTATTTTACGTTGTAAAAATGCATATCTGGTAAGTGTATTTCTGTCTGATATGTAAACTAGTTGTTAACTAAAATTTTAACAGAATAACAATATTAAGGATTATTTGGGTGCTCATTGCTCTTTTCCTTTAGTTTTGTCTTTGTTTTTTAGTCAGAGCTGATAGGATGAGTTTGTGTTCAGTTGAAACAGACGTTTCGGTGTACACAATTATAAGGCTGATTTATTTAAGGAATGTTGTACTACAAATGCACATGTCAATAACACTGGCAACGCACATCGTCAACAATTTGTTAGTCAAGTAGAATATTTAGGGTCAAAACAACATAATTCAATACATATATATTGACAATCTTTTGTAGATATTCAAACACAACAATTGATAAAATACAAGTTAATATGGTCAATGATAACTTGGGGTTAGAAAACAGACGTAAGTTTTATAACATTTCTTTTTTACATTTTGAAGTCGTTATGATATTGTTTTTTTAAATGCTTGGGTCTGTGTTCATTTACTTTAAAGCTCACCAGACCCATAGGGTCAAATGAGATTTTCTCATCACTTGGAAGCCGTCATCCGTCGTCTTATGTCATCGTCCGTCGTCTGTCGTTTACCTTTTTTTTAAATCTTCTCCTCTGAAACTACTAAACCAAAGTTAATCAAACTTGGCCACAATCATCATTGAGGTATTTAGTTTTCACAATTTGTCCCATGACAAGGGCCGCTACTCAGTATGACGCCAGGGCAAAAAGTAGAAGATAGGTGTAAAATTTATATTTTGACAGATATCTCTAAAAACAAAACATTTAGAGCAAATATAAAAGAGGGATAACGTGTTCATCAGGTCAAAATCAATCTGTCCTTAAAAATGTGCAGACAAATCAGACAACTCGTTGTTTGGGTTCTACCCCTAAACTGTTAATATCAAGAAAACTTTGCAGTTTTTGGTTAATATCATAATAAAAATAAATAAACTGTAACATAAATACTGTTCATCAAAGAAAGATCTTCAAATAAATCAATATGACCAAACTTGTCAATTGACCCCTTTAGAATTTTTGCTCTTCATACTCAATTTTCAACAGATTTGGGAACGAGTACTTTATTACTAAAAAAAGAATTTTCCTTTGAAACAAATGAGAAAAAATTAACCAACATTTATCATTAGGGTTTTATACATGATATAGTTTTAAACTGTGTCCGATGACTCCGCCTATCAACCAAACATGGCAGACATGGCTAGAAATAGATCATTGGGGTAAAATCGAGTTTTGGCTTACATCTCTCAAATTAAAGTAATAAGAGCAAATCTGACATGGGGTCAAATTGAATGTCAGGCCAAGAAATATCTACACTGCAATTAACAGACAAATCAGAAAAAAAACTTATTAAGGTTGCTGCCCCTGAATTTAGGCAAACGAGGCCCCAATCACCTATAAGTTGTTTTGTACAAACAATGTTTTCCGATGAAGGGAGGAAGCGTGAGGGAGATACATTCCTTAATTTATAATAATTGCTAACATTTTGTAACAGCAAATTTTAGTAAAACAGAAAATCCGTATTTTCATGCCACTAGTCCTCATGCCAGTACAGGAATACTGGCTACTGGGCTTGTGATAACCTGGGGGACTAACAGTCCACCAGCAGAGGCATCGACACAGTGGTAGTAATAACGGTACCAATTTTTCTGCACCAGATGCGCATTTCGACAATACATGTCTCTTCAGTGATGCTCGTGGCCAAAATATTTGAAATCCAAAGCTTATATAAAAGATGAAGAGCTTTATTACAAAACTTCCAAAAAGTATAAACAAATCCGTGAAAGGAATCAGAGCTTTGCATGAGGGAGATACAGTCCTCAATTTATAATAATTTCTAACATTTTGTTACAGCAAATTCTAATAAAACAAAAGATCCGCGTATTTTCATGCCAGTACCGCAGTACTGGGTACTGGGCTGGTGATATCCTCGGGGACTAATAGTCAACCAGCAGAGCCATCGACCCAGTGGTAGTTATAACAATAACTGTACCAATTTTTTTCTGCACCAGATGCGCATTTCGACAATACATGTCTCTTCGGTGATGCTCGTGGCCAAAATATTTGAAATCCAAAGCTTATATAAAAGATGAAGAGCTATAATACAAAATTTCCAAAAAGTATAGACAAAACCGTGAAAGGAATCAGAGCTTTGCATGAGGGAGATACATTCCTTAATTTATAATAATTTCTAACATTTTGTAACAGCAAATTTAAGTAAAACAAAAAATCCGTATTTTCATGCCAGTACAGAAGTACTGGCTGCTGGGCTGGTGATACCCTCGGGGACTAACAGTCTACCAGCAGAGGCATCGACCCAGTGGTAGTAATAACAATAACGGTACCAATTTTTCTGCGCCAGATGCGCATTTCGACATTACATGTCTCTTCAGTGATGCTTTCGGCCAAATATTTGAAATCCAAAGCTTATATAAAAGATGAAGAGCTATAATACAAAAGTTCCAAAAAGTATAGCCAAATCCGTTTAAGGAATCAGAGCTTTGCTCGAGGGAGATACATTCCTCAATTTATAATAATTTCTAATATTTTGTAACAGCAAATTTTATTAATACAAAAAATCCGCGTATTTTCATGCCAGTACAGGAGTACTCGCTACTGGGCTGATGATACCCTCAGGGACTAACAGTCAACCAGCAGAGGCATCGACCCAGTGGTAGTTATAACAATAACGGTACCAATTTTTTCTGCACCAGATGCGCATTTCGACAATACATGTCTCTTCAGTGATGCTCGTGGCCAAAATATTTGAAATCCAAAGCTTATATAAAAGATAAAGAGCTATAATACAAAACTTCCGAAAAGTATAGCAGGATCCGTTAAAGGAATCAAAGCTTTGCATGAGGGAGATACATTCCTTAATTTATAATAATTTCTAACATTTTGTAACAGCAAATTTTAATAAAACAAAAAAAATCCGTATTTTCATGACAGTACCAGAGTACTGGGTACTGGGCTGGTGATACCCTCAGGGACTTACAGTCAAACAGCAGAGCCATCGACCCAGTGGTAGTAATAACAATAACGGTATCAATTTTTCTGCACCAGATGCGCATTTCGACATTACATGTCTCTTCAGTGATGCTTTCGGCCAAAATATTTGAAATCCAAAGCTTATATAAAAAATGAAGAGCTATAATACAAAAGTTCCGAAAAGTATAGCCAAATCCGTGAAAGGAATCAGAGATTTGCATGAGGGAGATACATTCCTCAATTTATAATAATTTCTAACATTTTGTAACAGCAAATTTTAATAAAATAAAAAATCCGTATTTTCATGCCAGTACCGGAGTACTGGGTACTGGGCTGTTGATACCCTCAGGAACTAACAGTCAACCAGCAGAGGCATCGACCCAGTGGTAGTAATAACAATAACGGTACCAATTTGTCTGCACCAGATGCGCATTTCGACATTACATGTCTCTTCAGTGATGCTTTCGGCCAAAATATTTGAAATCCAAAGCTATTATAAAAGATGAAGAGCTATAATACAAAAGTTCCAAAAAGTATAGCCAAATCCGTTTAAGAAATCAGAGCTTTGCACGAGGGAGATACATTCCTCAATTTATAATAATTTCTAGTATTTTGTAACTGCAAATTTTAGTAAAACAAAAAATCCGCGTATTTTCATGCCAGTACAGGCGTACTCGCTACTGGGTTGGTGATACCCTCAGGGACTAACAGTCCACCAGCAGAGGCATCGACCCAGTGGTAGTAATAACAATAACGGTACCAATTTTTCTGCACCAGATGCGCATTTCGACAAAACATGTCTCTTCAGTGATGCTCGTGGCCAAAATATTTGAAATTCAAAGCTTATATAAAAGATAAAGAGCTATGATACAAAAGTTCCAAAAAGTATAGCAAAATCCGTGAAAGGAATCAAAGCTTTGCATGAGGGAGATACATTCCTTAATTTATAATAATTTCTAACATTTTGTAACAGCAAATTTAAATAAAACAATAAATCCGTATTTTCATGCCAGTACAGTTGTACTGGGTACTGGGCTGGTGATACCCTTAGGGACTAACAGTCCACAAGCAGAGGCATCGACTCAGTGGTAGTAATAACAATAACGGTATCAATTTTTCTGCACCAGATGCGCATTTCGACATTACATGTCTCTTCAGTGATGCTTTCGGCCAAAATATTTGAAATCCAAAGCTTATATAAAAGATGAAGAGCTATAATACAAAAGTTCCAAAAAATATAGCAAAATCCGTTTAAGGAATCAGAGCTTTGCACGAGGGAGATACATTCCTCAATTTATAATAATGTCTAGTATTTTGTAACAGCAAATTTAAGTAAAACAAAAAATCCGCGTATTTTCATGCCAGTACAGGCGTACTCGCTACTGGCCTGGTGATACCCTCAGGGACTAACAGTCCACCAGCAGAGGCATCGACCCAGTGGTAGTAATAACAATAACGGTACCAATTTTTCTGCACCATATGCGCATTTCGACAATACATGTCTCTTCAGTGATGCTCGTGGCCAAAATATTTGAAATTCAAAGCTCATATAAAAGATGAAGAGTTATATTACAAAACTTCCAAAAAGTATAGCCAAATCCGTGAAAGGAATATGAGCTTTGCAATAGAGAGATACATTCCTCAATTCATAATAATTTCTAACATTTTGTAACAGCAAATTTTAATAAAATAAAAAATCCGTATTTTCATGCCAGTACCGGAGTACTGGGTACTGGGCTGGTGATACCCTCGGGAACTAACAGTCAACCAGCAGAGGCATCGACCCAGTGGTAGTAATAACAATAACGGTACCAATTTTTCTGCATCAGATGCGCATTTCGACAATACATGTCTCTTCAGTGATACTCGTGGCCAAAATATTTGAAATCCAAAGCTTAAATAAAAAATGAAGAGCTACAATACAAAAGTTCCAAAAAGTATAGGCAAATCCGTTTAAGGAATCAGAGCTTTGCACGAGGGAGATACATTCCTCAATTTATAAAAATGTCTAGTATTTTGTAACAGCAAATTTTAATAAAACAAAAAATCCGCTTATTTTCATGGCAGTACAGGCGTACTCGCTACTGGGCTGGTGATACCCTCAGGGACTAACAGTCCACCAGCAGAGGCATCGACCCAGTAGTAGTAATACCAATAACGGTACCAATTGTTCTGCACCAGATGCGCATTTCGACAAAACATGTCTCTTCAGTGATGCTCGTGTCCAAAATATTTGAAATCCAAAGCTTATATAAAAGATAAAGAGCTATAATACAAAAGTTCCAAAAAGTATAGCAAAATCCGTGAAAGGAATCAAAGCTTTGCATGAGGGAGATACATTCCTTAATTTATAATAGTTTCTAACATTTTGTAACAGCAAATTTAAATAAAACAATAAATCCGTATTTTCATGGCAGTACCAGAGTACTGGGTACTGGACTGGTGATACCCTCAGGGACTAACAGTCAAACAGCAGAGCCATCGACCAAGTGGTAGTAATAACAATAACGGTATCAATTTTTCTGCACCAGATGCGCATTTCGACATTACATGTCTCTTCAGTGATGCTTTCGGCCAAAATATTTGAAATCCAAAGCTTATATAAAAAATGAAGAGCTATAATACAAAAGTTCCGAAAAGTATAGCCAAATCCGTGAAAGGAATCAGAGCTTTGCATGAGGGAGATACATTCCTCAATTTATAATAATTTCTAACATTTTGTAACAGCAAATATTAATAAAATAAAAAATCCGTATTTTCATGGCAGTACCGGAGTACTGGGTACTGGGCTGGTGATACCCACAGGAACTAACAGTCAACCAGCAGAGGCATCGACCCAGTGGTAGTAATAACAATAACGGTACCAATTTGTCTGCACCAGATGCGCATTTCGACATTACATGTCTCTTCAGTGATGCTTTCGGCCAAAATATTTGAAATCCAAAGCTATTATAAAAGATGAAGAGCTATAATACAAAAGTTCCAAAAAGTATAGCCAAATCCGTTGAAGGAATCAGAGCTTTGCACGAGGGAGATACATTCCTCAATTTATAATAATGTCTAGTATTTTGTAACAGCAAATTTAAGTAAAACAAAAAATCCGCGTATTTTCATGCCAGTACAGGCGTACTCGCTACTGGCCTGGTGATACCCTCAGGGACTAACAGTCCACCAGCAGAGGCATCGACCTAGTGGTAGTAATAACAATAACAATTTTTCTGCACCAGATGCGCATTTCGACATTACATGTCTCTTCAGTGATGCTCGTGGCCAAAATATTTGAAATCCAAAGCTCATATAAAAGATGAAGAGCTATATTACAAAACTTCCAAACAGTATAGATAAATCCGTGAAAGGAATCAGAGCTTAGCAATAGAGAGATACATTCCTCAATTTATAATAATTTCTAACATTTTGTAACAGCAAATTTTAATAAAATAAAAAATCCGTATTTTCATGCCAGTACCGGAGTACTGGGTACTGGGCTGGTGATACCCTCGGGAACTAACAGTCAACCATCAGAGGCATCGACCCAGTGGTAGTGATAACAATAACGGTACCAATTTTTCTGCATCAGATGCGCATTTCGACAATACATGTCTCTTCAGTGATGCTTTCGGCCAAAATATTTGAAATCCAAAGCTTATATAAAAGATGAAGAGCTATAATACAAAAGTTCCAAAAAGTATAGCCAAATCCGTGAAAGGAATCAGAGCTTTGCATGAGGGAGATACATTCCTTAATTTATAACAATTTCTAACATTTTGTAACAGCAAACTTAAATAAAACAAAAAAACCGTATTTTAATGCAAGTACCAGAGTACTGGGTACTGGGCTGGTGATACCCTCAGGGACTAACAGTCAACCATCAGAGGCATCGACCCAGTGGTAGTAATAACAATAACGGTACCAATTTTCTGCACCAGATGCGCATTTCGACATTACATGTCTCTTCAGTGATGCTTTCGGCCAAAATATTTGAAATCCAAAGCTTATATAAAAGATGAAGAGCTATAATACAAAAGTTCCAAAAAGTATAGCCAAATCCGTTGAAGGAATCAGAGCTTTGCACGAGGGAGATACATTCCTCAATTTATAAAAATGTCTAGTATTTTGTAACAACAAATTCAAGTAAAACAAAAAATCCGCGTATTTGCATGCCAGTACAGGCGTACTCGCTACTGGCCTGGTGATACCCTCAGGGACTAACAGTCCACCTGCAGAGGCATCGACCCAGTGGTAGTACTAACAATAACGGTACCAATTTTTCTGCACCAGATGCGCATTTCGACATTACATGTCTCTTCAGTAATGCTCGTGGCCAAAATATTTGAAATCCAAAGCTTATATAAAAGATAAAGAGCCATAATACAAAAGTTCCAAAAAGTATAGCAAAAATACGTGAAAGGAATCAAAGCTTTGCATGAGGGAGATACATTCCTTACTTTATAATAATTTCTAACATTTTGTAACAGCAAATTTAAATAAAACAATAAATCCGTATTTTCATGCCAGTACCGTTGTACAGGGTACTGGGCTGGTGATACCCGTAGGGACTAACAGTCCACCAGCAGAGGCATCGACTCAGTGGTAGTAATAGCAGTACCAATGTTTCTGCACCAGATGCGCATTTCGACAATACATGTCTCTTCAGTGATGCTTTCGGCCAAAATATTTGAAATCCAAAGCTTATATAAAAGATGAAGAGCCATAATACAAAAGTTCCAAAAAGTATAGCCAAATCCGTGAAAGGAATCAGAGCTTTGCATGAGGGAGATACATTCCTTAATTTATAAAAATGTCTAGTATTTTGTAACAACAAATTTAAGTAAAATAAAAAATCCGCGTATTTTCATGCCAGTACAGGCGTACTCGCTACTGGCCTGGTGATACCCTCAGGGACTAACAGTCCACCAGCAGAGGCATCGACCCAGTGGTAGTAATAACAATAACGGTACCAATTTTTCTGCACCAGATGCGCATTTCGACATTACATGTCTCTTCAGTGATGCTTTCGGCCAAAATATTTGAAATCCAAAGCTTATATAAAAGATGAAGAGCTATAATACAAAAGTTCCAAAAAGTATAGCCAAATCCGTTGAAGGAATCAGAGCTTTGCACGAGGGAGATACATTCCTCAATTTATAAAAATGTCTAGTATTTTGTAACAACAAATTTAAGTAAAACAAAAAATCCGCGTATTTTCATGCCAGTACAGGCGTACTCGCTACTGGCCTGGTGATACCCTCAGGGACTAACAGTCCACCAGCAGAGGCATCGACCCAGTGGTAGTAATAACAATAACGGTACCAATTTTTCTGCACCAGATGCGCATTTCGACATTACATGTCTCTTCAGTAATGCTTTCGGCCAAAATATTTGAAATCCAAAGCTTATATAAAAGATGAAGAGCTATAATACAAAAGTTCCAAAAAGTA
Source organism: Mytilus galloprovincialis (assembly GCF_965363235.1). Lineage (NCBI taxonomy): Eukaryota > Metazoa > Mollusca > Bivalvia > Mytilida > Mytilidae > Mytilus > Mytilus galloprovincialis. The sequence continues at coordinate 13,909,528 of NC_134848.1, read as the reverse complement.
TAGCCAAATCCGTTGAAGGAATCAGAGCTTTGCACGAGGGAGATACATTCCTCAATTTATAAAAATGTCTAGTATTTTGTAACAACAAATTTAAGTAAAACAAAAAATCCGCGTATTTTCATGCCAGTACAGGCGTACTCGCTACTGGCCTGGTGATACCCTCAGGGACTAACAGTCCACCAGCAGAGGCATCGACCCAGTGGTAGTAATAACAATAACGGTACCAGTTTTTCTGCACCAGATGCGCTTTTCGACATTACATGTCTCTTCAGTAATGCTCGTGGCCAAAATATTTGAAATCCAAAGCTTATATAAAAGATAAAGAGCCATAATACAAAAGTTCCAAAAAGTATAGCAAAAATACGTGAAAGGAATCAAAGCTTTGCATGAGGGAGATACATTCCTTACTTTATAATAATTTCTAACATTTTGTAACAGCAAATTTAAATAAAACAATAAATCCGTATTTTCATGCCAGTACCGTTGTACAGGGTACTGGGCTGGTGATACCCTTAGGGACTAACAGTCCACCAGCAGAGGCATCGACTCAGTGGTAGTAATAGCAGTACCAATCTCCTGCACCAGATGCGCATTTCGACAATACATGAACAGTCTCCGGGACAAGTTTGCAATTCCGCTGAGTGCAAAAGTTGTCACCTTAATTTTTGGAGTTAAGTCAAAATGAAGTTGATAACTTGGTTGGTATTGGTTACCTGATATTTGTCCTAAAAAATTTTGGCTCTAGCACCACTGTTGAAAAAGTTATGCCCCTTTTTTCAACAATTTCCTCAGAGGAAAATTAGTTTTCCTCAAGGGAAATCAAATTTCCCTAAGGGAAAAAGATTTTTCCTCAAGGGAAATTGTTTTTTCCTCAAGGGAAAAAGATTTCTCTTAGGGAAATTGCTGCATAAATATTTCCTTTGAGGAAATTCTATTTCCTTAGAGGAAATTCTATTTCCTTTGAGGAAATTCTTTTTCCTTTGAGGAAATTTGTGGCTTCAAATTTTCCTTTGAGGAAAAACTTTTTCCTGTGAGGAAATTTGTAGCTTCAAATTTTCCTTGGAGGAAATACTTTTTCCTGTGAGGAAATTTTTGACAAACACTTTTCCTTAAGGGAAAATTCAAGACAACAAATTTCCTCTAAGGAAATCATTGTTCTTCAAATTTCCTCTAAGGAAATTTCTGAACATCAAATTTCCCTTAAGGAAATGTTTTCCCTTATTTTTACTAGTTAAACATTTCTTCACTATACCATGTATACAAACAGTGTGAATATAATTTTACAAGACTGAATAATTGATACAAATGATATTTAAAACTTTAATAAATGTTTGACTCAACATTTTAATGACATTGAAAATTCATACAGTCTGACTGTTTAGGTCTAGGTATGACAGGTATTGTTCATACTTTTTATATAACTTTAACTTAGATTGATAAAAAAAATTTGTAGCAAAGGATTCTGTTTTCTTTGTAATTGTTTCAATCCAATACATTAACAAGCAACCAATTTGAATGTCATACCATTTGTGGTGTTCTAAAGAATTTGTTTATATTTGCAGATTAAATAATAAAATAAACACGTCTTTTCCTGTTATTTTAAATTAAAATTTTCTTCTGTTTCAGCTTGTGTACAGTTATTCAATCCACTACGTAAGAATTCAGTGAATACATTATTCCATTCACTAAACATTTTTGCAAATTGTTCTTCAATGATCTTCTTCCATATATATATTTGATATGAAACAATGTATGAGGGAGTGATGTAAATGTGTGGATAAAACTGGTATTCCTTTTTTTAACAACAAAATAGATTTTTTTCTGCGTTTCTCCTTTCTTTCGACTAATATATATAATATGTTGTTGCTTTTATACAATAGTGTTTTTGTGTATCTAGGATAGAACTCCATTTTGTTTATGGCCATTATCATGTGATTATGATGAAATTTCCTATTTCTTTTTTGCAGGAAAGCACACATTCCAGTTCAAATTAATCCAATTGCGCACTATGTAGATACATTTCAACTTTAAGTTTCCTCTTCAGTAATGACCTATTGATCATGAAAACCAAGATGTCTGATTACCTATAAATACAAAAAATAAAAAAATAAAATGTTATAAATGGAGAGAGAAAGAGCAATAAAAGTTTATTTTGTCATGTTTATTAACATTTTAAATATATTTCCTTTCTTACTTGTGAATGCTTTTGTCTATAGTTCTTATATTAGTTGATTTTGTGCATTTATCAATCTTTCAAGTTGAGGCAGTTTGTTCTTTATATTATATATATATGTTGAGCTGTTAAACCACGTTCTAAAGTAAGGGTAGGGTTGAGTGCTCATAAACCTGTTTTTTATTACATGCATTAGTTTTTATGGATTTTTAACTTAACCTGTCAGATACTGTGAGAACTTAACTTTGTGTCTTTTCAATTAAGGGAAATGTATAAATTTCTTGCTTACTGTAAACCAACTAATTTTCGTGAGCGATTTATTTTCACAAGCAATTTATTTTCGCATTTAAAAATATAACATGCATATAAATTGTCGGGACTGTTTTTCATATATGTATCTTTCCTTGTTCATTTATTAAAATACATTAAGTAAAATTGAAAACCACAAAAAAAAAAATAGCTGTGATGTAGACTAGAAAGTATAAAATGCAAAATAAAGTATTCGCGAAAATTTAGTTGGTTTACAGTAGTCCAGTCTGTGTTTTCAGGAAATTTAAATCATTGGTTGTCTGGTGGAGGGTTGTCTTAATGGCAATCATGCCACATCTTATATTTAATATAACCTTGCCATATTCCTATTGTGCCTGTCCAAAGTTTAGAGCCTGTAGTTTTTGTCAGTTTAGTCTGACACTAAAATTTAGTGGTTGTTGTTGTTTCATACTGTTCATATTTATTTTTTTGTAATTTATTTTGTTATAAACTAGGCATTTAGTTTTACAGTTTTGATTGTTTCAATTTTTCATCTGAGGGTCTTTTATAGCTGCCTACTTTGACTATAGGGTACGGATTTTCTCATTATTGAAGGTCGTCACAGGCCTACAATTGCTTTCTTTTAGCCATGATCAATAGTTTTCATATTTAATATACCACATCTTTTAATTATTATAGTAATCATGATAACTGTCTTTCAAGTTCAATAACTTTTTTAAAAATAAAAGTGGCCTTACCATTTAGGTTTAGTTGGCTTTTGCAAATTTTAAATTGCCTATCATTTCTGCTGTTTATAATTCTTAATTCTTCTATAGTTCTTGTCCTATACATAAAAGAGTAAAAGTTAGTATTGAATGACATCTTGCATCAATGTTTTTTTTGCTGTTTAATGTACATGATGTATATTAATGTGTGTTTAATAAAAATCTGTACCATGAGTGCTTGATAAGCTTGTTGCCCTTTTAGTTGGTCTTTATGCTATAAATCAATTTTAATGATCAACTAGAAAAACTATGAGCACTGCACAAATAAGACCTCCCTCCAAATCAAACAAGAGTGCACACGCTGAAATGTCTCGCCTTCTTTACTAATCATTGATATTATGTTGATAGTCCTAAGTATAAAGCCTTATTAAAAACTGTCACATAAACTTAACATTAACCAAGATAACTAAACAAAGACCAATGAACCATGAAAATGAGGTCAAGGTCAGATGAACCATGCCAGGCAGACATGTACAGCTTACAATGCTTCCATACATGTACAACAAATATAGTTGACCTATTACTTATAGTTTAAGAAAAATAGACCAAAACACAAAAACTTAACACTGAGCAATGAACCGTGAAAATGAGGTTGAGGTCAAATAAAACCTGCGCGACTGACATATAGATCATAAAATATTTCCATACACCAAATATAGTTGACCTATGGCATATAGTATTAAATAAAAAGACCAAAACTCAAAAACTTAACTTTGACCACTCAATCATGAAAATGAGGTCAAGGTCAGATGACATTTGCCCGCTAGACATGTACACCTTACAATCATTCCATACAACAAATATAGTAGATCTATTGCATAAAGTATGAGACAAAAAGACCAAAACACAAAAACTTAACTATAACCACTGAACCATGAAAATGAGGTCAAGGTCAGATGACACCTGCCAGTTGGACATGTACACCTTATAGTCCTTCCATACACCGAATATACTTGCCCTATTGCTTATAGTATCTGAAATATGGACTTGACCACCAAAACTTAACCTTGTTCACTGATCCATGAAATGAGGTCAAGGTCAAGTGAAAACTGTCTGATGGGCATGAGGACCTTGGAAGGTATGCACATACCAAATATAATTATCCTATTACTTATAATAAGAGAGAATTCAACATTACAAAAAATTTGAACTTTTTTTTCAAGTGGTCACTGAACCATGAAAATGAGGTCAAGGACATTTGACATGTGACTGACGGAAACTTCGTAACATGAGGCATCTATATACAAAGTATGAAGCATCCAGGTCTTCCACCTTCTAAATTATAAAGCTTTTAAAAAGTTAGCTAACGCCGCCGCCGTAGCCGCCGCCTGAAAATGAAAAGGGAGTTTATGTCAAGATTTAAAAACAATTCACCAAAGTTTCATAAAAATTGGTGAAAGCATTCTTGAGACTATCCAAATCCCAATAGTACAATGACATAAATCAGAATTTTTTAAAATTGAAAGGGAATTATCATTATTATGTTATACAAAAATAATTCACCAAGTTAAATGAAAATTACTCAAATATAAAAAAAGAAGATGTGGTATGATTGCCAATGAGACAACTATCCACAAAAGACCAAAATGACACAGACATTAACAAATATAGGTCACCGTACCGCCTTCAACAATGAGCAAAGCCCATACCGCATAGTCAGCTATAATAGGCCCTGATAAGACAATGTAAAACAATTCAAACGAGAAAACTAACGGCCTTATATGTAAAAAAATATATTTTGTAAATACTTGATTAAATTAAAATGTTGACATCTCTTAGATTTGAGAACCACATGTGTTAATTGTGCGAGTATAATCGTGATAATCATTCACAAGATTGACTTTTAAAAGCCTATATATATTGAAATTTTCTGAAAAAAATCATGCATTTATTAATATGACCAATTTTCAGAAAGATGCAAGATGATTTATATAATTGTAATTTCAGGAATTTACAGTAAAGGCTTTTAACCCCACTGCATTTTGCACTTTTCCCAAGTCAGGGGCCAGAAGTTATGGCCTTTGTGACCTTTGTATGATTTTTATTTTAGTTTCTTTTTTTTACATTGAGGAGTTTAGTATTACGTCCATTATCACTCAACTAGTATACATTTTTGTTTAATGGCAAGCTAAAGCATGCCTCACAGGCACGGATCGAGGGGGGGGGGGGGGTCCGAGGGTGGGAACCCCCCTTTTTTTTGGACGATCAATGCATTTGAATGGGGACATGTAGTTGGAACCCCCCCATTTGTCCTGGGTTAGGAACCCCTCCATTAAATGGCTGGATCCACCACAGCCTCAGGTTGTGCGATTTTCTCGTTGCATTGACGACCCATTGGTGACCTTTGGACGTTATCTGCTCTTTGATCAGGTTTTAACTCTTTGACACATTCCCCATTTTCAATTTTATTTTCAGTTCTATAATAAATGTTAGACTTCTTGTTGATTTGGTTTCACATTTCGGCTTCGTCTGAGGAAAGCGTCCCAGAAATAAAATAGCCTTGCAAGACGTCATAATTATTTGGACTCCGATGCATTAACATTACAAAAAGATCTAGACAAACTTGCATCGTGGGAAACTACTTGGAAAATGGCATTCCACCCAGATAAGTGTAATGTAATTTCAGTCACCAGAAATAAAAAACCAATCACATTTGACTACACATTACACAATCATTCATTAGAACATGTAACAACAGCAAAATATCTGGGGGTCACCATCAGTTCCAACCTTAAATGGGATGTGCATATTAACAACATATGCAAGAAAGCTAATAGCACACTAGGCTTTCTAAGGAGGAACCTGAACATAAGTTCAACATCCATTAAAGAGCAAGCATATAAGTCCCTAGTAAGACCATCACTAGAGTATGCTTGCTCTGTTTGGGATCCATACTTACAACAAGACATAGATAGCATTGAAAAAGTTCAAAGGAGGGCTGCCCGTTTTGTTACCAACAAATACAGAAACACCTCAAGCGTTGGTAACATGCTACAACATCTTGAATGGCGCAGTCTCTCTGATAGAAGAAAAGACTCCAGATTGGTAATGCTTTACAAAATTGAACACGAAAAGGTTGCAATTCCTAAAAATAATAAATTAATTCCTCAAAAAAGACAAACAAGGCATTCTAATTCGAACAGCTTCCAAATTCCATCCTGCAAAACACAGTACAGAAAAGAATCATATTTTCCAAGAACTATTACCGACTGGAACAAACTACCAGATAACATTGTAAATTGCACTTCAGTAGACTCTTTCAAATCTTCAATCTCAAAGCATCAATATTAATTACAACATCTTACTTTATTATACAAAACATTTTATATTTTTAATTTTTCGTATTTTAAAAAAAAAACTTGTACATTTTTTCAATCTATGTCTTGTTGTAAGTTTCCTCCTGTGACATAATCTTCAATTTGTTGAAGGCGGTCACTATATGGTAGAAGTAGAAGTAGAAGACTAGGTTTTCACCACCATCAATATTGTAAAGAGTGTCGCACTGTGGAAGAAACGAGTTTGGCGCGTTAACAAAAATATAATTGTCTGTGCTGACAGGTTAGTATATGTGTGCATACCAATATTAAAATTTTCTAAGCCTTCTTTTTGGATATTTTGTCCATTTCTTGGTAAAATACTATCAGACCTCGAGTGCTGTTGTTTTACAAAAACGATCAAGTAATGTAGGGGAAAGAAACTAACTTAAAAGACCAAATTAAGCCACAACTAATGGGGGTCTCATTGGGGGTTCTGTTCACGGATCCCGCTTAGTTACTTAGATTCCCGCATCCCGCTTACACTATTTAAGTAAGCAATTTTGATATTTTTGTAATTTCCCGTGTCCCGCTAAACTTCATTTCCCGTTTTCACGGCACAATACTTTGACTTTCATGTGTCACGCTTACAAAAAATCCGCCAGAATGATGGAATGATACAACGGTCACAAAGGACATGGCAAATAGAATTATACTTTGAAAAATTTCATAAATTCAAATTTTATAATCATATCTTTAGTAATTAGAAAGTTATTTAATGTTTTAACGACACGCGCCTTAATCAATTGAGTGTCACCTGTGTAATCGATTGAAATTCATGTTCGCTCAACCTTGACCCGTTTATAATCCACTTGTAAACTGATTAAACATGTATATCACGGCCGACACTCGGCTAACCGAGAGATTGGTCGGTTAATCTATATTTGAGTATGCGGCTATATATGGGCGGTTGGTCTGTTAATCAGTCGGGTTGCCAGTGGTTATACGTCTGTTATGAGTAAAACGCACAATTTAATATTAAACTCTTTTAAATATGCAGATATTTGGCATATTATGAGAACCAAATCAAAAAAAGAAAAGTGTCTGACAAAATGATATCTATCATAGAACATTTTCCACCTGTAAAAACATTTCAGTCTGTGAAGTTTTCAGTATAACTAAAAGGCGCCGCGCAAGTATGAAGTAGTTATGCCGCGAGAAAGGAAGAAAGACCATTCACAATTTGTCTTGCATTGGTTTTTCTCTTTTTTAATTAAATAAATAAAAAATAAACCTTTCAAATATAGAGTTCATAAGATACAAATATTCCCTGTGGACACCTCCCCCCTTTTATTTGTGCTCTCTATTTTAAACCCTCGACATAGGCTTTCGAATCTAATTAAAATTAAAACCTTGCTTTATAACAAATCTATTCATGTACCGGACCGGCAACTTTCTTTATTTAATACGAAAATCTACAGTGCCATTATACACATGCATTTTGTTTGCTTGGAGTCCCCGCTCGAAAAGAAAGAAATAGCCCAACTCCAAGATACTATTTTCCTGCATCACGTGATTTTTACCACGTCGAGCTTACATTTGAATAAATACCGAATATGGAAAGTGAAACTACAATTCAAAACATAAAGTCCGAAGGCACAAATAAGAAAAAGAAAGAGTTTTTTTTGGCAAAGGCCGCCGGTAAATTCTCTCGGTGTTCAAAATATACCTGAAATATTTGCTACTGCCCCATTTTCTGTTCTATGAATTCTAACCCTGAGTTTTCTATCTGTTACTCCATGCCAAGAAATCCTCGCTAAAAATTCCGGTCGATCTCTTACGGCAGTCATTAGTAACTAAAGATTTGATTTCCTTTACGAAATTAATTTATGGCCTTCATTTACGTACGTGACGCTTAGAACACGGCCATATACCAAATGGTCAATATTAATCATCCATGTAATTTGCTCTATGGGGTGTTTGCAGAATTTCAACATAGGCAATTTCTTGGCATGTTATGCGCATAGCAATTTTTTCAATAAAAGGCGATAAAAACAATTTAGATATCATTTAAAGAACACGAAATAGTACTTTGGTTCTACAAAATAAATTGACATTAGTAAATATTTCATAATTATAATATAACGTGAATAATACCACGATTTAGTGAAAATTATGGGAATAAAGTCTGTTAATGGGTTGGACAATTAAAATTGTGTCAGTTAAGCGTTATTTAGCCACGACAATAGTTTTGCTACCTTTATATTTTCCCATTGAAAAAGTTAAGAATGAAATCTTTTTGAGTAAAAAAAATGACAATACGGTGCAACAGTATCCTTTTAGTAAGAGAATTTTTAGTTCGACTTCTTTGCATTTTATTGAAGGGTGTGTCACTTCAATATATCGTGATATGGATTGACCGCTGGAATATACATGTATTTATTATTAACGTTTTCAATCAGACCTTAATTTTTATGTCTGTTCAAAGTAGCACGTTTTAAAATCCGCCTGAAAGTGTCTTTCTAATACAACACAGGGTACATATAACGTATTGTCGTTCTTATATGCACGATATTTGTCACTGAGCGTTAAACCCTAATTCGTCAGTATCATCCAATTGGTTCTTTTCTTCTATTACTTAATCATATGTTGTTTACAAATCATTCTAGAGAATGAAAAGGAGCGAATGCAGCTACATTTGGTTATCTTAAGTTTTAATTCATTTTATTCCGTTTAGTTCCTTTCTACATAAGTGCAGAGGAGAACTGCAGTTGTCCGCATGTAAGCTGTAAGCTTCTAGCATTTGTCACCAATTTGGGTACATCGCAATCCGTTACTGTTTCAACACCCAGGTGTGTTTCATGTCTGTATTCTTAAACAATTATTAATTATCTCTCTTTTTAGCAATGCATCACTCTCTATACTGTCGTTTTCTGCTCATGTAGGAGGCTTTTATGTATAAAGTTTACTATACGGTATGGGTATTTCTCATTGTTGAAAGCCGCATTGTTGCATGCCTATACTTGCTTACATGATCATATGCACTTCGTTTTCAATTTGTGGTCTCATTTGCAATCATACATCTCCTTATTCTGACAAAGTAAACATAATGTAACTATTAAATGAATTATAAACCTTATGAATTGGGCCGTTAGTTTTCTCAATTGAATTATTTCTTAAAGTACATATGACCTATTTATTTCTTACATCTACTTTATTTAACTTTTGCGGATAGGATTCTATTATACTTTTTATTTGATGCTGAAAATACGAAAACGAAGGTATTCAAATGCTATAAATAAGCGAAGTAAAACAACCATTATTTTTTTTCTTTGGTTACATCTTCTGACATCAGACTCGGACAATTTGGAAATTAGTATGGCGTTCATTATCACTGAACTAGTATATATTTGTTTAGAGGCCAGCCGAAGGACGCCTCCGGATGCGGGAATTTCTCGCTACATTGAAGACCTGTTGTTGACCTTCTGCTGTTGTTTTTTTCTATGGTCGGGTTGTTGTCTCTTTGGCACATTCCCCATTTCCATTCTCAATTTTATTATGCATATGAACATTATATATATTTTATTTATTATTTCAAATATCATTTGTGACACCAATTTAATTTGTTTCCAAATCTTAAAATCATATATCACCACAGTTCTTTATCGTCTCTTATTATAATGACAGAACGGGCTGTGGAGTTATATGATTATCGGCGATATGAATTTCATATATAAATTTTGAAATATTCTAATTTATCCATGTTATCTTGTCCACTCCATAATTCCATAAATTTGTCCTATTACTGTACTCAAGGATTTGTATAGTTAGAAGGATTAGAATCTTGCTGTACTATATAACGGATTTTTATATATTGAACCAAAAGTTAATTTGAAATTAACTTCTACAACATTGTGAATATATTGGTTTCTCAAACCGCTATGGCTATTACATTATAAAAGAAAATGGTCTTCATCTTCAAATGTTGAAATAAAGATAAATTGTAATAAAAAGGCATTGACATCAGTAATAAAGGTATCTGTCATAGTACACAGTTATGATGATTCTCTTTTTGAAAAATAAAAAAAACGGTATGTTATTTCATAAAATAGTATTTACCTCTTGAAGTCTTTCTATAATAGTTCTGTAATCGGGTTTTGAAGAAACCCACGGACGCCACATTTTTTACTCTCAAATATCTTTCAAGGTATAATAATAGTATGTACACTCTTGTGTTAATAGGAAATGAAATCTCAGAAGCATTTTTTTCTCAATTTGTATTTCAAAATTGGCTTCTTAAAAAAAAAGAAAAAAAAAAAAGAAGTTTATTTAGCAATTTCCTTCAAACAAAATAAAACAAAGGCAAAGTAAACACAAAATTCAATTTTTAATTTTTCTTTCATCATCTTGAAATTATACCACGCTAAACCGTTAGGTTTATTCAACAACTACCATTAACTAATCAATTAGTAACGATCAAAGACAATTGTTTATTCGATAAGGTTGATTGGACATGATAATTGTGAATTTGCAATATGCCGTTGTTCACGTGTCGAATGGCACGCGCTGATAAGAAAAGGCATTTAACTTCAAAATTACAATATCTATTGATACCAAACTTTATAATTATGAGTAATATACTTATATCTTCTTATATCCATGTTTTGTGTGGTCCTTAAACATCGTTTTAGTGTCCTAAGTTCAAAAACTTTCTTCTTAGTGCACTAAGTAGTCCTTTGCGGTATTTCTACACACTGCCACTGGTACATATATGGCTTCATCGTTAGGCTAATAAAGAATTACCTTAACTGATAAAAAGGTAATGAATGTGAATTTGTTAAGAACTTTTTCTAAAATATTTGAACAATGATAAAAACATTATCCTTGCCTATTTGTCCACTTACTAAAAAGGTATGGCCAATGTCCGGTTTATTTGTTTCGTTATTTGGTTCCCATGTTCAAATAAATTGATGCATTTAATAATAAATCCTTGCTAATATAGAAAAGCAACTCAAACTTCTCATCTGGACTTTAGTCTGTATATATCGGCCCCTTCTCTATTTTGGGATTGAAAAAAAATATCTTTAATAAAAAATGCGGTTTTGAGCCAATTTCTTTCTTTTTAATTTGGTAACACGTTAGGCAATCAGTGACACTAATATAGTATATTACCAATGATAAGGCCATATATTTAAAGCTGTTCAAAATTCTGTACATTATATGTACGTGTATCAGATCGAACATTTTTTTTAATTGTCGTATATATAAAAAGAATTACTATAAGTTATCTAGTATGAAATATGTCCACTGGACCGACCGTGCAAGTACTGTATATATAGCTAGTCAAGGTCGTTAAAAACTTCCATTTGTTGTTGTCCACTGGAAATAAGCTCTTTAAAACACGAATCCCCGTTTATACTCAATGCCAAATTTATTTGTTAATATTTTTTAATCTTTCTCTTATGATTTTATCATAATATCTTTTTTGATTTTTTTTGTGTGGTTGAACATGAAATTGACACCGATGCTACAAAGAGAATTTGTTTAATGTCATCTGTTGCAATATATACTTAGTATTACACGTGGACAGGATGTTCCCCAGAAAATAAGTAATACACACCCGAAGGGTACACGCTAATGTCATATGGAAAATTACTGGGTCACCTGTAAGATGGTAATCAGCCATGCGACTAATCTGGTGACTGACTGACCATGTCACTACGCTATAAAAAGTTTATCATGAGATCGAAATGAAATATTCATTTTAATTAAAAATTTAAGAACTAAAGGATTTATCATTATTATGAAGTTAAATAATTCAACCAAATCGTATTATCCAAAAAGGTTATATACATATAATATGTTTTATCTATACCGGGAAAAAATTAAAACTGTATTTATAATTTAAATTTATTTTATAGAAATCCTTGTCTCTTGAAATGGAACTCACGCATGCCTAATTAAGATTTATAAATTTATTTAAAAATATAACAAATATTTAGATTTGATATTAAATTAAAGTTACCTTTCCGTGCTATAATTTATTTGATATGACATGAATTTAACTATTTTTGTTGAGGGATTTAAGGGTTTGTCCATACAACGTGTATGTTATTAGTATTTCACATGACCTGTTTTCGCCTTGAATCTCATTATACAGAGTGTTTCAGACAAGATTATGAAAATAACGTGCACGATACTTTTTTCGATCATCGTGAAGTGACAATTTTAATTCCCATTCCTCCATGCATTCGACCCCTGTTCAATTGTATATTTATAATTCCTCGTGCTTTTAATTACCCCTCTACGTGATTACCGTTATGCCAACAGAAACCCGGGACTTGATTTACATGTAAAATCATGGGCGGATCCAGCCACGATAAAGGGGATTAAACAACTACATGTCTCCATTTAATAAGGGCTGTCGTTATCGCTGGGTTTCTCTGACCTCACCAGAGACATATATACATATATGTGTATATATGTCTCTGTCTCACCCTATTCATAAAATTTAGATTTCAAAAGTGTATACCTTTTCATATATTGTGTAGGTTAAAATGATTGCTCACAAAAGGGGAGTCCAGCCCCCGGATTCCATCCCCTTCGACCCGCCACAGAATATGAAATTGTTATTTAAAAGTCACATACTAGTACTAGATCCGAGCACCTGTTTTGGGATACATATACATATAGCTAATTTACCGTAAATAACTGCGAGAAAATGAATAATACACAAGTTGATAATTGTCTCTTCTCTGCTAATTAATGTGCATGCAATATAATATTCACTCTGATTTACTTGTGAGACCACCGACACTAATAAAATTTACCTCGATTAATACCCTGGGTATTACATCTATGGTGCTCCGTTACTGGGAAGATCATATCGGATCCGATCAATTTATTGGTTCCATTCCCCCAATTGGAAGTCAACACGGCTCCTTAGAAAAAATGCATTGCAATGCGTCATAATTATCTGGACTACTAAGTACTTCCATATAACTTCGAAAGCAGACAATAATTTATTTTACTGGATGAGATTGGGATGACGGATTTTTAATGGATGGTAATTTTTATTTATAGCACAAGTTTACAAGGCAAGATTATTCACCTTTTTCACCCTACAAATCAAATGGTTGCCTCCTTACACCTACACGACCTAAAACATATTCATATGAACATATGGTATCATTCAATTTGTGTGACAACTCTGAGTGTAAGATTGACGGGGAGGGATCCAGAACTTTTCATTTTCTTTCTGGAAAAGGGGGGGGGGGGGTGGATGCTTGCTCCAGTCATGCTTCAGTGATACCCTATATAATCAACAAAAAATTTTACACAAAAAGGGGGGGGGGGCTTTCCCCTTAATTAGAAATCTCTATTTTCAGGCATAGGCTCATATAAATTTGCCTTTTGAAGAACTGAAATAAATATGAGATGGCTAATAAGTTTTCAGCTGCTTTACATTAATATACATCATATATATACATATATGTGACATACACAATTATATATAGAGCCATTTAAAAAGCTATTTTTTGCAATACTTAAATAATGTAGTATCAAATCTTGATACGTGTAGTTGAAATTGTTTAAAGTTAAACATAAGAATGACCATATAGTTTTTAATGTATATATGCTATTGCCATGAAACTAGGTCATTGTAGGTAAACTGTCATCTATTCCCTTAAATCTTAGTTCACGCCAAGTTTGATTAAAATTAGTCGAGTATATCTACCATGTCTACTCTATTAGGTCTCTAGTTTGGATAGTGTTTAACTTGCAAATTAAAATCATACTACTTCCAAATTTATTTCTTTATTAAAAATATTATCATGGTTATGGATGAAATAGCAAGTAATTAAGAGGATGAAATTAAATTGGATGAAATGTGGCAAATTTTTTAGGTAAAGTAGTAATTTGGTAAAGTTTGAAAAGGTAAAATATTAGTATGTCTGAAGTTGTCAAACTTAATTATAGACCCTTTAAAAATAAAATTATCCTTATTTTGAGTTATAGCTTATAGATTTTTCTATATTGTTGATCAGGGGTGGATCCAGCCATTATTAAACAGGGAGGGGTCCCAACCCAGAGTAAAGGGGGGGGGGTCCAACTACTGTATATGCTCCCATTGAAATGCATTGCTCGGCAAAAGAAAAGGGGTGGTTCCAACCCCTGCCCCCCCCCCCCCCCCCCAGTCCAATTTTACCTCACTGTTCTAGGAAACAAAATAGTCCATTTTTTTCCTGATTTTTTTTAGGGACTCAATTTTTTCTGTTTGATTATAGATTTATGCTGAATTGAAACATATTTATCTGTAAAATGCAATATCTTAACGCATTTTCTTTTCTATAAATAGTATGTATGGGGCGCCTGAGCGTTACTATGTATCTATATTCCAGTACTCCTTTTAACATACTTTTATTATAGGTGTAATTTTTTTTAAATATTTCTGCAAAACATACATTGCTTAATTTCCTTCGTGTGTTTCCTGGTATCTAGTGAAATGAGTCAACCGGTTATGTATTACAACGGAAAATAACCAATAGTTCATTCGAAGTGGCTACAGTTACGTTGAACAATAATTGCCGGAATGCAAGATCGGATTGGGACTTGATTAATTATGAACGTTACACTAATATTTGAGTAAGCGTAGACTCAGATATTATTGTTACGTTCGTAATAAACCAGGTCACAAATCGATCTTTTATTCCGCCAATTAGTGTTCAATGTAACAGTATTTTTAATTATAGTTAAGTTATCAAATGTAGCTTAGTTCATTTTGTATTGATATTACCGACTTTTGAATCCGGACAATATTTTTTTTCGACAACGTTTATTTACTTTGCTGATATGAAATTCTTGTCCCGAGAGCACCGAGTGAAATTTAGATTTTTACTTCTTTAAGTTGTTGTTAATTGAATGGGTAGAATAATACCGTCATATATCAGCCAAGAAGGTATCCTGTCGAAAGAAAACACTTGTACCGGATTCAAAAGTCGGTAATGTGAACATGAAATATTAAAGCTATATTTTGCAGTGCTAACATATATTCGAGTGACAAACGTGGAATATGTGAAGATACAATTTCTGATACTTTTTTTATTCGTTAAACTTGTTTTCGTTTTATAGAAAAGGTCTATAAAATAAAGGTTAAACAGTAAAATTCAGTCATAAAGGTAACATAAAATGATTTTTCCACAATTTCTACACGAAATCATTGTTTTTTTTCTTTCTTATATTCTCAAATTTCACCTTTTTATCATATTGTGAAATGCTTATAGTTTTATTTTCTGCATGTACTCAATATTCATATATAAATAATTTACAGGAGTTAAGTAAAGACATGTCCTACTTTGGCTTCAAGTTAATTACACACAGCCCTGAAAGTCATCATAATGAGTCTCAGACTATCTCAGGTCAGGTACTTGATGACTCTTTCTCAGATCCAGTTCCTCTCGATGAAGAAACCATAATACCTGAAACTCAGCTCACTCTGGTTGAATCCATCACAAGTGATGAAGAAATCATACCTGAAACTCCACAACCGAGCCCATCAATCAAGACCCAACTGGCCCAAGACCTGCTTGGTACAGTTGAAGTAACAATAGACAACAACAACAATAACCCTGCCTCAAAATCATATGTATGTGATATTTGTGATAAAACATTTGATAGGTGTACCAGTTTGAGGCGACATGTTGTGGGTCACACCGGTAATGGTAACGAGTGTCACATTTGTTCAAAGTCGTTTTACTCTAGGTATGATCTTACAAACCATGTATATGCAAGTGTAATAATAAGATTATATCATGTAAATACACCATTAGGTATCGTGTATAAGACAATAACAATCAAAACCAAGGAGTAACCAAAGACTCATAAAACCAAAAGACATTTACATCAACAGTTACAAATAATAAGTAGGAAACAACACAAACTCCACTAAAAACCAGGAATGAAATCAGGTGCTCCGGAAAGGTACGCATTTCCTGTACCGTATACGGCACCTGTCATGTTATTTGTTTGTTCTGTTCGGTAATGATGGAAGGTTGTTATGACTGAGGAAGAATATCACTGAGATATAATTTCTGACACACTTTTGTCATAATGGCCAATCAGCTCATGATGGCAACCATACACTTGAGTGATGACCTTAATTTGATGATTCATAGCCCTGTCTTAGCAACTTTTGAGAAAGCAGTATTCCTCGTTCAACAAAATCAGCGTACATGTACTTTGAGCTAGCTCTAGAGTAACGTATCAATATTGAGACACATTTACTCCATATGCTGGTGCCGCTTTTTCTAATTCGTATTCAAGTATATATCTCTGATTGGCCACCACTGTTCTACATGTAATTGCCGCTTCAGAAACCTATTTTATAGTAAACAGCAGAAATGTGAGGAAATGCTCTCTTCAGTTGGACTACCTACATGAAATATATTTTGCTTTCTAAGGTATGTTTTGTCCGAAAATAAAATGAAGCAAATCCATTGGTATGCAACACGAGTACGATAAGTACAGAATAAAATGAAAACTCAAACAGTTGAAATAATAGGGTTGGTCCTTTATATGCAAGATGCAAATATAATTACAATGTAGAACATAGTTGTTTAATGACTCTATCGTGGGTATTAGGACAGAGGATGTTTGCTGGTTTTTTTTTACAAAAAAACGAAAGGCATGGATAAATTTACTTCTAAGAGCTTGCTGTAAATTAATAAATTAAAAATGCGTATGTTTGTCGATTTTCTGAACTCAATATACGGTCATTAATCTAAAAAGTTCATGCTTGTGTCAATTTCTTTCTTCCAGTCAAATGTGTTTCACGATTCTGACGCTTTTGGGTTTCCTTCACAGTCCAAATTTCAAAGTCATTGTATAAATAAAATAAATCCAAGGTGTTTTACTCGCAAACATTTGTCATTTGTGATATAGTGTACGGCGATTTGCGTTCTTGGACACAGCGAATATTTCACGCCCTTCTCATAATCAATCTTTTAATTTATTCTCGGTAAATGATGTTGTCATCATAGATCCGCAGAATATATCGACTTAATCATCCAGTTGGAATACTCTAAGCAATACGAAAACCGAAATCTAAAACAGAAGTTTTACACGAAACGAAATATCGACGGTTACCGGTAACGGAAATGAACAAAATCCGGAAATCGTAATTTTTTTCAAAAATAAAAAAAATCGGGGCAGGAAGATTTCAGAGGGGCGGGCGGGGATGAAAATCTATCAATTAATTTTAATTGGCCATATATATATATATATATATATATGTTTTTGTTATCAAAATATGAGTTCTTATTTTTGCGATACTCACCCAGTCACATTATTCGCATTACTAAAAACCTCTCGATAATTTCTGAATTACAGTAATAAAAATAATTGCCTTTAAATGATGACATATATAAAAATAAGAAGATGTGGTATGGTAAATGAGTGACTTATCCACCAGAGTTCAATGCAGTGAATGCAAGAAATTAAAGGCCAATGATGGGCCGGCCTTCAATAATGAGACAACACTTCCTTTATAGGTCAGCCAATAAAGATCCCAACATGAAAAGATTTAAACAATCCAAAAGAAAAAGTAAAATCACAAAAATACTGAACTTAGAGGAAAATCAATTCGGAAAGTCCATAATCACATGGCAAAATCAAATAACAAAACGCATCAAAAACGAATGGACAAGAACTGTCATATTCCTGACTTGGTACAGGCAATTTCAAATGTAGAAAATGGTGGATTAAACCTGGTTTTATAGCGCTAATCCTCTCACTTTGATGACAGTCTCATCAAATTCCGTTATATTTACATTGTTGCGTTAACTAAACAGACACAATAAATAAAATAGTACAAATATGGGTACATCAGTCATCATCGTATAACAATTTTAAAAGGAACAATTTTACAGAACACAAACACATCTATCTACAAACACATTCATCATGTTCATTGATTTGTGTGTCTGACGTCGGAAAATTTTATACGTCACATAGATTTGTCGTTCAATGTGCATACAAACAATTTTAAAATTTACATAGGCAATGTTAGCATATAGGGCAAAAAAATTAAAAGTATGTAAGAATAAATTTCAGAAATAGACATAGATTGAAAGTTGTCCAAAAGTTATATAGAATTTATAAGAATCCACAAATAGATAATTCCACTACGCAATTGAATGATTTTGACGTTTATGGTTCAACGTATTTTGTAATTCATAATAGAAATATACCATAATGACATAAAATGAACAATATCATACTGATGGGATCTTTTAAAGTACAGAGTCACGTTATAAGAACCAAAGAAATACAAAAAGTCGCATATACAAAACACGCCACCAAAAAATGAAAGACAATACAAACACATTGACAAGATGTATAAGTACAGAGCCACATCAAACGGATATCACATAAAACCATTCAACAGTAAAAGTAATATTAATGATAGTACAAAGACAAATGAAAGAACTATAACACACGTTGTTAAGATGATAAACAACATCAGTACGAAGAATCTATACATCAAGACCATCGTGTATTATTTGTGAAGTTCAACATATTCAAAGTCAATAACAATCAACCTTACCATAATATAGGACAGTGGTTCAAATAATACAACATATGAACATTCTATAACAACTATTGCAAGTGGCTCAACTTTAAATATCACTGCAAGCCACTAAACAACGAATATTAAATCTTGGACACAAAGCACTGAAATAAGAGAACTCATAAGTAAGAATATCAAATGAAAGTTTCTCAAAATTTTTATTAAAACATGATAAAATAAGCTTATTTATATTACTGTTTTTTTCTCCATTTATAACATATTTTTTTAATTTTGTGTATTTATAGGTCAGATTTCTTGGTTTTTATGATCATCAACAGGTCCTGCAGATCTATACTGAAGAGGAAACTTAATTGTTAATACTTCTCTACATAATCATGATAATGTGCTAATTAGATTAATTAATGTGAAATGAACTGCACTGTGTGTTTTTCTGGAAAAAGAAATAGAAAAAATTCTACAAAATTGCTATAAACAAAATGGAGTACATGTACTATCAAAGATGCGCAAGAACACAATTGTGTAAAATGTAACAACCTACATATTCACTGATGGATTATGGAGAAATTAAGAAAAAAATAGTATCTTTGTCATGTTTGTTGTCGAAATAAACACCTGCTTTATCCATTCATGTACATGGCTCCATCATATCAAATATACAGAGAAAGTGTTTGAAGAACAAGTTGCAAAAATTTATTCAGCCAATTGAAAGATGATGTCTTATTGATGGAATTATTTATGCACTGAACTGTTATGTAGGGGGTCGAATAATTGTACACAGCAGCTGAAACAAACGACAAGTTATATGCAAATGTGAGCACAATATTAATAACATCACAAATGGTATGATATTCATAGTGTTTTGCTTATTATTGTATTGTCTTAAACATGTTATTAACAGTCAGCCTTTTGTTTTTGTCATGTTTGTATGTTTAATACTCACCATGAAAATTTGTATTAAAGTTTTAATTATCTTTTGTATCAATAATTCAGTCTATGAAAAATTATATTTATACTGTTTGTACTGTTATGAAGTTTCCATAGAGGAAAAATAGGGGAAACCATTTCCTTAAGGGAAATTTGATGTTCAGAAATTTCCTTAGAGGAAATTTGAAGAACAATGATTTCCTTCGAGGAAATTTGTTGTCTTGAATTTTCCCTCAAGGAAAAGTGTTTGTCAAAAATTTCCTCACAGGAAAAAGTATTTCCTCCAAGGAAAATTTGAAGCTACAAATTTCCTCACAGGAAAAAGTTTTTCCTGAAAGGAAAATTTGAAGCCGCAAATTTCCTCGAAGGAAAAAGAATTTCCTCAAAGGAAATAGAATTTCCTCTAAGGAAATAGAATTTCCTCAAAGGAAATATTTATGCAGCAATTTCCCTTAGGGAAATCTTTTTCCCTTGAAGAAAAAACAATTTCCCTTGAGGAAAAATCTTTTTCCCTTAGGGAAATTTGATTTCCCTTGAGGAAAACTACTTTTCCTCTGAGGAAATTGTTGAAAAAAGGGGCATAACTTTTTCAACAGTGGTGCTAGAGCCAAAAAATTTTAGGACAAATATCAGGTAACCAATACCAACCAAGTTATCAACTTCATTTTGACTTAACTCCAAAAATTAAGGTGACAACTTTTGCACTCAGCGGAATTGCAAACTTGTCCCGACGACTGTTCATGTCTCTTCAGTGATGCTCGTGACCAAAATATTTGAAATCCAAAGCTTATATAAAAAATAAAGAGCTATAATACAAAAGTTCCGAAAAGTATAGCCAAATCCGTGAAAGGAATCAGAGCTTTGAATGAGGGAGATACATTCCTTAATTTATAATAATTTCTAACATTTTGTAACAGCAAATTTAAATAAAACAAAAAAATAGAGCATATGGTAAAAATGCAAGTTTTGGCTATTATCATTTGAACTGTTGTAAACAGAGAAAATTTTGACAGAGCAAAGTTCAGAATAGTAAGCTCTACCAATTGTCCATATACGTCAACACTGTTAGACAAATCATTATTACCCAAACATGAAACTATGATTCCATTATGATTGATATGATTTGAATTATAATAGATAAAAGGACACTTCAGATCATAAAAAATCTATCAGAAAGGTAAAATTTATTAACAAATCAAATGTTGCCGAAAAAGTATTATGTAGAATGTCAAAGCATAGCTTGCCTTAAAATGAGTTAAATTTCTTACCAGTTCGTTTACGACTGCATATTTGAGTTTGAATGTCCTTATGGTATCTTTTGCCTCTCTTTAGTAGAGGATTTACTTTTTTATTTGTAACAATGAAACATGTAAAATTACATATTACAGTATTAGACGCAAAGTAGAAAAGCTCAGTAACACAGTGGTATAATAAGATATATTTAAACCAATAGATTTTGTTAAATAAAAGCTGCTTGTAACAGCGGCCACTTCTGATCCATTTTTAATTTGTATCAAGGGATTAAGAATGAAGTAAAATAACAAAACTACAGAACTGCAAGGGAAATAGAATGGAAAGTCCTTTATATGATGGCAAAATTAATAGTTCAAACACATCTACCGAATGGAAAACAATTGTCATATTCTTGACTTGGTACATGCATTACAGTGCTGTACCTTATGTAGAACATGGTTCATTAAACCTGGTTTTATAGCTAGCAAAAGCTATCACTTGAATGACAGTCACATAAAATGTCTTTTACATTGACAACAATATCCCCTTATAAAAGATTAGGATACAGCATTACTATTATTTTTGACAGTAGCAAAATAACTGTTTGATCAAGAATCACAAGAGTACATATAGACAAAGTGCAAAAATTAAAGACAATAATTCAAAATTTACCATAGTTCATTTATATATATATACAATCATGGCTGGAAACATACAGTAATTTTCTAAATTAATCCAATATTTTATATATTCTATTTCTCCAATTTTTTTTATGGGAAATATGTTCATTCACCTTCATTTGTATTTACAGTATTTTGAAAGCAACAAAATATAATTTACCATTTAACTGTTGACAAAATGCGCAGATACACCTACTTGTTTTGTATCTGAAAGGCAACAAAATGCAAAAATCTGAATCCAGACTTTTATAGATATTCATAAACTTTGTCATTGTTTGTATTGTATCTTCACAAGAGGCGCATGAGAGTCTTTAATCGCTCACATGATATTTCAGTTTTAAAATTTGACTCGATTGCAGTTTTTACTTTGCTGAACATTTTTGCCGTTTACACTGTATCTCTACTTATTATAATATTTAACTTTAATATGAAAACAAATTTCACAAAAATAAACAATTTTGAACAGTAGTCCTAAAATGGGTGATCCAATTGGTCTGAAAATTCCATTACAGATATTATTTAGATAAAAGCCAAAAACTGCATTTGACGCAAATGTCATATGTTTAGCTATGGCGGCCATGTTTTTTAATGGATCAAAACTTCAGATACGATGTATTAACCTGTTACCCTATGGAACATTTAGTTAAAGTTTAGAAGTATTAGGCGTAGTAGTTTCAGAGGAGAAGAATGTTCGCAAATATGATAAACAAATTGTGTAAAATTGTCTTTAAATTGCAATAACTGCTTAAGGGGTCAATTAATAACTTGTTGATCTTACTTTGATGTACTTGTTTACTTTTTACATTTTATTTTTTTTCTTTATATTCAAGATATTATAACAAAAACTGCAAACGTTTCTTTAACATTACTAATATGGTCGGAGTAACCGAAAAACAACTTGTTCAGATCGTCTGAAAAATTCAGGACTGTTAGATCTTGACCTATTGAAATCTTTACCCCAGTTTTTTTAAATGATTTTACATTTTTAAGGTAAGAGCCAAAGTCTGCATTTGACTCATTTGTTATACTTTAGCCATGGCGGCCATGTTTGGTGATATATTGAAATTTCGGATATAATTGATCAACTAAATACCCTAAGAAACACTCAGTTAAAGTTTGAAGGTAATTGGCCAAGGTTTCAGAAAAAAATATTCTGGAAATAGTTTTCGACGACAACGAGGACGGAGGACGACCATGGACTGCAAGTGATGGCATAAGCTCACATCGGTCCTTCGGACCTCGTTGATTTTAGATTTGAAAATTTTGTTTTTCATATGATTTCTTTAAACAAAATGTACATAGTTCAGTTTCTTTGTATTTAACTTTCAATTACAATGGAATAATTCTCTGTACAATCGTAAAAATTTTGTTAACAAGAATTTTTGGTTATAATTAAAGGCATGGAGTTTCATGTACAATAGTATTTCCATCATCAATCTGCATATTCAAATATATTTCCTATTTATTACGGGAAGATAAAGCTGTAATTTATTATTTTCCGAAAACAGTTTTGAACAGATATATCATGTTACCGAGGGGTATTTGTGGAAAATACCAGTCAAGGAATTGTGAAATTTTCCAAGCAGCTAGCCGCGGGAAATTTGGTACCAAGACCGTTTTTTTTCGCAAATACCCCTTCATAACATGATATATCTGTTTAATTACACCGAATGTATTTTGATTGAAGCTGTCTGTACATGTGAAGGGAAATCGTAGTACCTCTGGAATTATACATGTATGTTAGTGCTGTCTTTTTGTAACTTCATGGTATCTATATGTACACACGTCATTGTTATGCCATCACTAAATCGTTCATTTGTATATACGTCTTTTTCCTCTTTACATGACTATCTTAGTTTTTCGG
The DNA here is from genome assembly GCF_965363235.1 of Mytilus galloprovincialis. Classification (NCBI taxonomy): domain Eukaryota; kingdom Metazoa; phylum Mollusca; class Bivalvia; order Mytilida; family Mytilidae; genus Mytilus; species Mytilus galloprovincialis. The sequence continues at coordinate 13,885,777 of NC_134848.1, read as the reverse complement.
TTTTACTCAAACAATAGCATGAATAGTGCTCAACCATGTTGTCTTGATTATCGTGATAAAGGGACAAAGGATACAAATAATTAAGATGGGAATAAACACTGGCTTACAAAATCCGATATTCTTATATAAGGTGTAATTAATATAAAATGTACTAGGATATATCTCTTACTTTTTAGTCTCAGAGACCAGACGGAATGCAGCTCTTACAGTGTGCTGTTTTTGTTTTATTATGTTTGGTAAGTTCAAGGGAGTACAATATTGTTGTTGTTTTTGTTGAAGAAATATTTAAAGTCACCATTTAAACATCTCGAAATGATAAAAATTATCAAACAAATTAAATGTTAAAATGAAAGCTTTATCTGTTTTATACAACTTAACTAAATGCACCAATAATAAATTTGATAGATTGCTGTCTCTTATTGCTTATTTGGATATCAATAATTGCTATCAAAACATCATTTTATTTGTTCGATTTGTTTATATAGTTGATTTACTATAAATTAATGTCACTTGCATATCTCAACAAACTTACAAACATCCAGTACTTCAAACTAGGGGTGATCTCAGGTGCTCCAGAAGGGTAAGCAGATCCTGCTCCACATGTGGCACCCGTTGCCAATCGTTGCCAAAACAACCGAGAAAATGATTTATAACTATTAGAACCGAAGACTGTAACTCATTTCTACTCAAAGGTCACAGTATTTCATCGACAAAGCATTTGTTTACACAAAAGAGGAAAATTTTTTGAAATATTCTATTAAACAAACAAAAATCATTTATCCTTCCTATTTGAAAAAAAAAAATGATTTTCTTATTTTGAAAAGGGGTAGTTGATAGCTGCTACATTTACCAATATACCATCTAATTACCTTATATTTATTTTCTAAATTGCTTTATTTTGAAATTTGTCACTGTCGTATCTCAACAAACTTACAAATAATTAATTTTTCTAACCGTTTCCTTATGTCATGTATGTTACGACAAATATTACCAAAACACAACAAAATGATGCGAAAAAAAAGTAGACACAAAATCGTTGTCAGTAAAACCGACAAAATAAGTTTGACCCGAACAAGCCAGTGCGTGCCCACTTTCAAGCTAATTGTACATGTTGTTCGACGCAATATTCAAAATCAGCTTAAATATGCACAATCACGGACACTATCTTTTTTTAACAAACTGTTTAAAGGAAAGCGTTTTCATTCTTCCTTTTTGAAAATCAAAATGAAAACGTGTTTTCTTTACCAGCATGTACTAATTTTCACTCTTTCGGTTGCAGGAGCATTAATTGTAATTGCATGTAAAAAGCTACACCAGATAATTAATACCGGTAGGTACTCTTAAAGTAAATAACAATGTGGACAAAAGTAAAAAAGAGAACAACATTGCAGCCGAGGCGCTGTTGACAAACACATTTGCCATCTCAGGATAAATCGTCTAAATTGGTTTCAAGATGCATGTATTATTGTATCCCAAAATTCACTATGTCCACTCTTTTATTATCAACCATTTCCTGTAACCATGTCAAGTTGCCTAATACTGCACATGAACCTTTAAGACAATATTCTTGAATAAAATATAGTATAGTAATGTGTTAAGATTTTCCCGTTAATTGTTTTATATTCTTACATCTTATTCATAAAACATCCCTTTTCGTCCATTTGTTAATCACATTTTGTAAACTAAAACATTTGAATAAAATTAAGATAGTTAAATTATGATTAGCGACATATTCAATATAGATAAACATATATAAACTATTTTTCAGGATTCAACATTGTCCGAAAATGGTCAAGAAAAAAGCTTCAATTATCAGAAAGAAATTTTGAGAATGACCAAAAAGGTAACGTTTAGAGCCAAAGATTTTCAGCAGAAGTTCTCCGCTGTTTTATGTCTTATATGTCTTAATTGCATATTATTGCCTCAACAAACGTTTGGACATGATCATACCTGGTGAATATGATTGATCGATTGTTGGTTACTTAACGCTCATGTACATGCATGTTCAGGACAGTGGTGAATATGAATAAAAGTTGATGATGTCAAAAGATAATAACCTTAAAACACAAATTATATGAGGTTATCATAAGTACCAGTAACTATGCATATTTAAGTCATGAAATATAATTAACATAAAAAGGGGAACCTTAGACAAGTAAGACAAATGGGTTGCTTGAGCTCTATGCCGCTTTGTGTTCTAAGGCTCTAAAATTAGTGAAGAATGTTGTTTGGTTTATTTCCAAATTTATCTGATAAAGTATTGTAGAAACGGTAAAAAATATTTTCGAAGAATAGACTAGAAGTTTTTAATTTTATAGTATGAAATACATTATGAATTACTATTATTATATACTTAGTAGTAAAAACAGATAGATTGTTTTTGCAATGATATCGATATCAGTACGGTTGCAAAGGCTTTATTACACTTCTTATATGTGTGACGTCACGTCATCGGTTGCAATCACTGTTGTAAAGGCCTTATCAAAACCCCTAATCTGTATGACTTCATGTCACTAAAAATATCTACGTGAGGTATAGGTATATAATAAAGTGTATCCCTCAACCAACATTATCCCTCGAGCAGAGCTCCTGGGATTATATTGGTGTTTAGGGTTGATATGAATGTAATATTGAAAAAGCCATATATATTCTCTTTAAATCACAAACAATTATTATTCGTTTCTTTTTTATAACACATATCTGTGGCTAGCTCATTGAGTAAGTATCTTAGTTTGTCAAATACGTCTATGATCGTAACATATACAAATAAAAAAGGAATCGTTGGTTGTTTCATTGAATATCCACAATCTTTTGTTCTCCATTTTCAACATTGATAGAACGTACTTTTTTCCCACAAATACATGTACATGCACTATGCATAAATCTTTTCAGGTAAAAATGAAACAGTAATCAGAAGAACAGAGTCGGCGAATACCTTACACGAAGTTTATCTATTTCGTGAAGGTACTACATTTGACAAAAAAACATGGATTTACAATCCAAAGTTTATTTTAAATGTCTACCCCAATGAATTCTTTATGATTAAGATCACTCAATATATTTATTATACAGAAATCATTACTAAAAAAAATAATATGCTTTGATGATAAAAATGTGCAAGAGTGCACTGATTAAATAAGGTCATGCATTTGGAAACCTTGTACCTCATGTCGTCTTATCCAATTAAAACTAGTATTTTTATATATGTTTTTTAAAGTACATTTCCAGGGCCCATATGGATGAAATATCTTTACTTGACTGTTTTTTAAGCATATATTTCAATTAGCTTATTAAAATTCTTGACTCGTATGCATAAAAATTACTTTAGACTTTACTTAACTGAGGAATACTTAAATCTGAACCTTTCTCTTAATACAATGTATTGTGGTATAGACTATACTAGTTGATTGCGTTTTGTCATCCGTGCGAAAGTTTTTTCTGATTCTTTACATTGATTGAATAATTAATACTTTCATCAAAACCTGGTGTTAAATTGATGTTGATGCGTAACATGTGTTATTGTACCAAAAAAAAAAAAATGACAAATTCGCTCAAAAAAGAAAAGGTTGTTTTGATAAACGAGCGCAGGAAATAATATGTGTAATGTGAAAGGGTCTTTAATTATTGATTTTGTTATCAATGAATTAAAAGCAAACTAAAAATTACTTGTATGTATATATGTAGGACTCTAAAGTGCGATGGGGACGCTAAAGTACGATGGTCACGCTAATGTGCGATGGTCTACGCTAAAGTGCGATTCCTCCATACGCTAAAGTCCGATGGTCTGCGAAAGTATAGACGTACGAAACGTAGATGGATTATGACGTTAACAGTCGTTTATACAAACTAAAAATGAACACGCTGGAAGATATTGCGTAAATTATTAATTGTCGGCTGAAACGTTAGTTGTACATTGCAGGAAAAAATAACATGGATGAATAGTCGCTACAAAAAAAAGGAGAAAATTAAGCTCGGCAAACATCGCTTTTCTCTCTCATTTAAATCTCAATTAAACAAATAAATGTTACATATTCCGACAATTATCGAATATTGTATCAGTAATGTAAAAAGGACGATTGTTAGGGGTTTTGTTCCCATTATTGATAGACTACAACGTGTGAACGTTAAGCTACACAAATTATCACAATATTTAATACGCCCGAATTGTCAGAAATTCATTTACAAGACATATAGTATTCTGTGACACCCAAATGACTTTTTAGCAATTATTACGTGGTCGGTCTTTTAGAATCATTCACTTAAGACTACGGTTAAATTAAAATGCCTTTCACATATGGTATACATTATAATACTAGGTTATACAAAAGGACTATTTTTACATTAAGTGTTCTTTAACGCGTTTTATAAAGCCCTCGAACCTATTGGTCCATCGCACTTTACCGTGATATGCCATCGTACTTTAGCAAACAAACAACCATCGCACTTTAGCGTGAGACACCATCGTACTTTAGCGAACACCATCGCACTTTAGCGTGCCCATCGCACTTTAGAGTACCCTCGCACTTTAGAGTCCTACATATACATATAAACATCCAAGGATATACAATCTGTCGATACCTGTAACTTGGCCTTGTACAAGGTCATGTTTTTCTCTGACTGTTTATGACGTATTTACACGAAATCCATTGGAGTTGGATGTGTACAGATTGATAATTTAGTCTTTCATGCCTGATTTTTTTATTAATTGTTAGAGGCTTTGAACTTGCTGTCTGTTAACTGCGAGTACTCTCAGATCTGTAACAAGTGTCTTTTTTCCTCATCTACTTGTATATTTGTTCATCTGATGAATTAAGCCTTTTTCAACTGGTTGTTATAGTTCGTTCTTTTGTTGTACTATTATACCACAGTCCAAGGTTAGGGAGAAGGTAAGGATCTCGCTAAAATGTTTAACCCCGCCACATTCAGTGTGTATGTGCCTGTCCCATATCAGAAGCCTGTCGTTTGTTCATGTGTTGCATATTTGATTTTTGTTCAATTTTTACATAAATTAGGTCGTAGATTTTCTCGGTTGAATTGTTTTACATTGTCATTTTGGGGACTTTTTAAAGCTGACTTTGCGGTATGGGCTTTGCTCATTGTTGAAGGCGGTGACCTATACGTGTTTCTACTGTGTTATTTTGGTCTCTTGTGGAGAGTTGTCTCATTGGCAATCATACCACATCTTCTTTTTTTATATTTAAAAAAATAAAATAGCAAATATATAAAACAAGATAAAAAAATAATTGGGACAATTTATACATGAGTTGATACATGTAAAATGGCAAAATATTTCTAAATTATCCTCCAGTATTTTTTTTTTTTTTCGGAAAAGACAATTCAATCACACGTGGAATTGCTGAAAGTTGGATACTCAACTTCAAGTTTGTCGTAAAGCACCCAAATTTATGGTGTATGTTAGTAAAATCTTATTTTGTTCATAGTAATCAACCATGCATGTTTAAATTTGTGTTGTGTTCAAACAATATTGTCAATTTATTGAAATTTTCTGTCAGTGTGACACATTTTAGAGGATAAGCTAGCTATAAAATCAGGTTGAATCCATTATTATTTACATCAGAAAATGTCTGTACTAAGTCAGAAATATGACAGTTGTTTTTCATTCGTTTGATGTGTTCGAGTAATTTTGGATTAAGGACTTTTTGTTAAGACTTTTCCTCGGAGCTCGTTTTTTGTTATTTTACTTTTTTCTTGTGTTGCTTGATAAAAGGGAATGATTTAGGTATTCTGGAGATAATCATACATCTGTTAACACTAACAATATATTCAGGATAAAGATTGTTTTTTTAAACATTTTTTTTTCAAATAAATTTCGATTTCAAATAATTTTTCATGATTCTATCAATAATAAAAGTGTATCCAAAAATTTGTCCATTAAATCTTATAGCACCAGGAAGATTTTCCGAAAGTCATTCAATCAGAACTGAAACACACAGTATTCGATTCAAGTGGTTAATTTTTTCAGTTAGGTGTTAGAGAACAATTCATTTGACCATAATGTATATATTTAACAATAGAACGTGCAATCGTTATTCGTGTAAGCAACAGACGAATCGAATGAAAAAAACTATGAATTCCATGAGTTTAACATTCTGAGTTGTTTTCGATACATACAACAGCGAGATTGGGACATAAGGGTAGAAAAAAATATACTAATATCCTCTGATATTTCGTAATTTTGTTGACTAATAGTGATTTTAGGAAATAGAAATAATTATAAAGCAATAAATAAACGATATTAATCAATTTAATGGTTGGTTCACAATCCCTTTTCTGTAAATCTGTTACTATATACTGAATCTTGTCTTTTTTTGAAAATTTATGGTAGGTTATTGGAAAAGAGGGACGAAAGATACCAAAGGGAGAGTCAAACTCATAAATCTAAAACAAACTGACAACGCCATGGCTAAAAATGAAAAAAGACAAACAAACAACAGTACACACGACACAACATAGAAAACAAGAGAATAAACAACACGAACCCCACCAAAAAACTAGGGGTGATCTCAGGTGCTCCGGAAGGGTAAGCAGATCCTGCTCCACATGCGACACCCGTCGTGTTGCTTATGTGATAACAAATCCTGTAAATGGTCTAATTCGGTAGGTCACATTCATGAAAGGGAAGGAACCTTAGACTTGGGCGTTATCTGATTTTATGCATACATTGTGTACCATTTGTTGGCGTGATTTAAACTAAGATTTAACTACAGATATTCTTAAATAAAGGTGATTTGTTACATACCACTTCGCTGTAAAGGGCAGATTTCCCTTACCTTAATTGTTTATTTTGGAAAAATTTAACTAAAGTAGCTTTACTGCATAATTTCAAAGACTGTCTATGAACTATAAAGTTTTTTTATATGTATTTATATCTAAAACCGCGCCATACAATATTTAATGTAAGTGTACAAAAAGTACTTTATCCAATTATTTACCTCGCTCAAACATGTATGATTTGTAGCTCTCTTAAACATGTAAAACGTGTCCCATTGCTGTTATCAACCTAAACGTGTTAAATTTAAAAGATGCCAAAAAGTCTTCAAACCTTTAAGAAAAAACACAAGAAGTGAAAAATATGGCTGTGCATTGCTGTTTTTAAAATCTGAGAGTGATTTATTCTTCCCTGCATTAACATGATCATTAAGTGAAATATTTTATGTCAAATAATAATCAGAACGTGTTACTTGTCAGTAGTTGTTTTTAAAGATGTTCATTTTTTAATTGATATGGATTAATTTCGAACTATTTTAAATGACCATCCACCTGAATACTTGACGTGTTAATGGTAGTTTTATAATTGAAACAAAAGATGATAAAGGTTCTGTTTACAAGTTCTTTTTTTTTCAGAAAAAAATCATAATATTGATCATTTTTCAATATAAGGATAGCGTATTTTTCAAAAAAAGATTTTTTAACAGAAACATTGGAATACATTTCATGTTTCTCCAACTATACTACAGCCTAAGGTGCACATTTATTACTATTTGTTGTTTGAATATTTTTTTGGCCTGAATCTTATACCTCACAAAATAGTGTTACGCTCTATAATTGAAAGCTAAGTTTATACCCTAAATATATATGAAAACCCAAGCTTCATCACTCGAGTTTCAGCTCGCCCATTGAGTTAGTAGCTTGGATTGTTAGATACATGTATGGTAAAAGTTTGAATAAAGAAAAAATCAATGATAGTTCCATTATCACTATATACAAATTATTTCAGATACAGATAAAACAGAAATAATAAGAACAGAGTCAGCGAATACCTTAGACGAGATTTTTCATGAATCTGATGAAAGCTCTACACATGACAAAACACATGGTATTTACAATTTAAATCATATTTCAATGTCAACAATTTATACCTAAAAACGCGCCATACAATATTTAATGTAAATGTACAAAAAGTCCTTTATCCAATTATTTACCTCGCTCAAACATGTATGTTTGTATCTCTCTTAAACATGTAAAACGTGTCCCATTGCAGTTATCAAACTAAAACGTGTTAAATTTAAAAGATGCCAAAATGTCTTAAAACTTTTAAGAAAAAACACAAGAAGTGAAAAATATGGCTGTGCATTGCTGTTTTTAAATTCTGAGAGTGATTTATTCTTCCCTGAATTAACATAATCATTAAGTAAAATATTTTATGTCAAATAATAATCATAACGTGTTACTTATTAGTAGCTTGTTTAAAGATGTCCATTTTTTAATTGATATGAATTAATTCCAAACTATTTTAAATGACCATCCACCTGAATACTTGACGTGTTTATGGTAGTTTTATAATTGAAACAAAAGATGATAAAGGTTCTGTTTACAAGTCCTTTTTTCAGAAAAAAATCATAATATTGATCATGTTTCTATATAAGGATAGCGTATTTTTCAGAAATTTAAAAAAAAAGATTTTTTAACAGAATCATTGGAATACATTTCATGTTTCTCCAACAATACTACAACCTAAGGTGCACATTTATTACTATTTGTTATTTGAATATTTTTAGGCCTGCGTCTTATACCTCACAAAATAGTGTTAGGATCTATAAGTGAAAGCTAAGTTTATACCATAAATGTATATGAAAACTCAAGCTCACCCCTCGAGTTTTGGCTCGCTCATAGAGTAAGTGGCTTGGATTGTTTGATACATGTATGGTAAAAGTTTGAATAAAGAAATTGTCAATGATAGTTCCATTATCACTATATACAAATTATTTCAGATACAGATAACACAGAAATGATAAGAACAAAGTCAGCGAATACCTTGTACGAGATTTGTCATGAACCTGATGAAAGCTCTACACATGACAAAACACATGGTATTTACAATTTATATTCCAATGTCAACACCATGAATATGTATAATTATCTTACATCCTATACATTTCTAGAAACATGATTGATCAAAAGCAACCGCGTGGAGATCTTCTATATTCCATATTAAGTTATTAGGCGGGGCTTATTTCAATATTCGGTTAGCAGTGGTGTTCCGTCCCTTTATAAAAACAATATGGTGTTGATGAAAGGTTTCAACATACGAAGAAATTGATAATGATCGATTGGAATAAACTCATTATTTTATTCTTATATAACACATGTAAAGCTGAAAGGTTGTTATTCTTTGCATTAGTTTTTGTATATATCAATGGAAATAGGTTCTCATTACTAACGGCATTGAAGACTTGATTAATTTGATATGCCACTAGTCTAAGATAATAGGTTAGATAAATTCGTAACATAGTGTGCTAGTGACCTAATAAGATATATATGACAGTGCCCGATGTATTTGTTTTTGTTCTAATTGTTTTTCTTTGACACAGGAATGACTCGTTACCCATATTATGACAATTTTACCTACATGTATTATGTCTGTTTCGTTCACTCATCGTGGTAAATATAAGGAAACTTGATGCGACTATCATACAAGTGAGAGGTTTGATGCTATAAAACCAGGTTCAATTCACAGCTAAATTCGGTGAAGAGTTTCTTCTGGTGGTCAAGCGGGAAAGAAGACACAGTCTAAAAAATTTCGAGGTGGCGCTGTAACCAGCGTGTAAACAAAAACGTAGCATGTAATTCAGACAATAAATATACCAAAACGACTTATCATTTAAAAGTATTTGCGTTGTAATTCCCAGCAGAATAGATTTTGTCACACGACTGCCAAAAAAAACATTAAAATAAATGCTTTGTTATTAAAATATGATAAATCAAAGTACTACCTCCGTTGATTTAAAAAAAAAAACAAAAACAAAAAACGCGGGTAGTCCCCACGTCTGAAAAGACTGACACAATCACTGATGAGTCTTCTGTAGACGAAACGCGCGTTTGACGTAAATATAAAATTTAGTCCTGATATCGATGATGAGTTTATTTACATCCTAAAGCGTTTCATTGGTTGATATATGAATAATTGTGACCCAGAAACATAATAGGCACATGCCTCTGTGAATAATTCTCCGTCACTCCGATTCTTCTTTACACAATAATTACATTAGATGTATGTTTCATTGTAATACGTTATTTTGATTTGCTACACTGCAATCTTGCGTTATTCCTTAATCAACTTCATGACATCATAAACTGTATCAATCATGATGACACAAGGTCCAACAATAAAATGCACAGGTAAATCAAATAAAAACTTGATAAATATGTAATTATATAAGTATTGAATGCTCCTTCCAGTAATTTCATAGAGTTTTAAAACCGTTAACCGTGCACACACTTTTAGATAGAAGTGCTTCCTCGCTTCATACAAAATATACTTCGGTCAACGCTTTTCACCCCAATGAAGTTACAAAAAGAAGCATTCAATTCTTAAATTAATACTTCAACCGGAGGTCAAAATTCAACATTTTTCTAACGCGCGTTTTTTGAGTTATTTCATTGCAAAATGAAACAAATGATGTAAAATTTACCAGTTTTTAATCAAGAAATTGATTCAGACAATGAAGTGTGATGGTTTTTCCTGGATTTTAAATATATTTTGCATTCAAATGTTGATAAGTAGGAGGCTTTACTCCGTCATTTGTAATTTTTTTTCATGTTGCTAAAACCCCTCGTATCACAATGTATCAATAGCTTTTTGCAGTTATTTAATTAAGCTACAGTGTATAACAGATTTATGGACATGTAGTACATTCAAACTGGTTCATTCTATGAACGAATCATAGTTGATCAAAAAATATTATCGAAGTGAAAAGCTTGCACAAATGTTAACACTCAGCTAATCTCTCTTTAAAGCCATTTGTTTGGTCTAATGGTAACAGCCATTCTTTGTTTCTGTAAATATTTACCTGAAATGTGTCAACTTGTCAATTTAAAAATATTAAAGTGTCAATCAACAAATATAGTCTGCCTATATATATAAAGCAAATTTACAGATCTAACATTGTTGGGTTGATGTTTAGACGAGTTGTATATATATATATACAACTCGTCTATATATATATAAAACTACTAGGCAAGTGGAAAGTTAACACTCACACTTTTGTACATGGCTCTTCTTATAATGAACCTGATGTACACTAACCATGTTCATTTTAGTGTGTATGGGCCTTGATGCACATTTAACTCTTGAAAAAAGAATTGCTTGAATTTAGAATTTGAGAACACATCTTTGTCCTCGAGTTTTCAAAGTGTTTACATGTTCTAGAATTTTTGTTTTTAAAAAGTTGAAGAAACTGTTCAGTATCCTATCTAGTTTTGTAACCATTCATCAAATTTGTTTTTCTTTTATATAAATATTATGGTAGTTGTATTTATTTTATCATTAGTTCTGAATTATTTAAAATTATTATCGCATGCGGTTTTGTAAGATCCTTTATACTTGACATATTGGTTTGCAAATTGTTGAAGACTAAAACAGTAACCTACAATTATCATCCTCTATCATTTGCCAATATGGGTTTCTTTTAAAACAACATTTCCCAAAGAAAACTAAAGTTGAAAAAATAGTTCAACCAGATATGTTGCTGATGAAGAAACTAACATTAAAAAAATTGTAGTTTTCAAATATAGAATTCATTATTTACACTATTCCTTCATTGAAAATATTTTTAAAGCCCCATCAAAGCATTATGTTTTCTGGTCTGTGAGTCCATCCGTCCGTCTGTCAGTCTGTCATACCTTCCGTCAGTCCGTCCGTTTTTTTTTTTTTTAAATTGAATGCATCCAAGGGCTTTCCTTGATTAACATTCAACGAAATGCTCAGTGCGTAGTACATACAAGTCTTAATACACGTGAGAGCTTAATGACCATTAAAAGCATTACATAAAAACTATCTCACTTCTAAGGTCTACTATGAAGATGACATATGAATGCCTCACACTGATTTCGGTGGTCCTGTTTTGTTGCATTGATATTAATGTGTGACCCACAACTTTTATTTCACACGAATCTTTTTCGGGGTATATATTGATGAAAATTTTAGGTACTGTAATTGCAAAAAGGATATCAAAGTTTTTATCACTAAAAACATGTGAGTGAGTGAGTATCTTTATAATAAATAGCATTCTGATGCCTTTTAGTCTGATTAAAACAAACTTTAATTACAAGAAAACAAAGCTTGGACACATGATCTATAGTTTTATCAGATTCATATCATTTCTATATCTGTGTGCATATTTTGATGCAAAAAAACCAACTTTTTTACACATTTATTTCATTCTTCAAATTTGGAAAAACATGTGATTACGTATAGGAAAAGAGCATCTCATTCCTAACTCTACACAAACAGCAAGAGCTGCTCACTATTCCAGAGCACCTGAGATCAATTGTATTTTGTGAGTTCAAACCTTTTCATCAGATAGACTAAAAACAGAGATATATATCTGCTGAAAATGATTTATTTAGGTGCACGGGTCACCACACTTCAAAATCACTCTGGCAGCAAAACAGTGAAAATTCATGTTATAATAAACCATAAGAGAGACTTCAAGTACCTCTTGGAGAAGTGAACAATTCTAAAACCACTCCGTTTAAGTCTTTCACACCTAATAAATCATTAAAGTAGAAATATGTATATGGCTTCTATTCTTGCTTTGCATCTATGAATCTCAGGTTTTTCAATTACATTATGTTTTATTGAATTCCCAATATATTATTGTATTGCAGCAGCAGCTTATTCTCATGTACATCTATCACTTGTTATCAATATAACATGAGTAAGGTCGTGAAGGTGTTTCACTTTGTATATCTAAAATATTAAAATGTTAAGAAAAAAAAATGTTATTAAATAAATACGAATGGATACAAATATTGTAAAAATGAATCATATGTAAATAATAAATAAATAGTTAAAAGTAAATAAGCTTCAATCAAATAAACAAAGATTAATAATGTACGACTTAAAACTTTGGAAGTAAAAAAAAACCGCATACAATAAAGTTTAAAATTTAAGAAACTTTATGGTAAAAAAGTCTAATTAAAAGTAAAAACAAATCAAATAGTCCTCTGTTCGATAAATCCTCAAAATGGAAATGTTTCCTGCTCTTGTTTAAATTAAGATCACTCGATATATTTATTGTACAGAAATAATTACTAAAAAAATAACATGCTTTGATTATAAAGATGTGCAAGAGTGCAATGATTAAATAAGGCCATGCGTTTGGAAACTACATTTGTTACTTGTACCTCATGTCGTATTATCCAATTTAAACTAGTATTTTTATTTATGTTTTTTTTTAAAGTACATTTCCATGGCCCATATGGATAAACATCTTTACTTGACTGTTTTTTAAACATAGATTTCCATTAGCTTATTAAAATTCTTGTCTCGTATGCATAAACAATTACTTTAGACTTTACTTAACGAGGAATACTTAAATCTGAACCTTTCTTTTAATGCAATGTATTGCGGTATAGACTATATTAGTTGATCGCATTTTGTCATCCGTGCGAAAGTTTTTCTGATTCTTTGCATTGATTGAATAATTAATACTTTTATCAAAACCTGGAGTTAAATTGATGTTGATGTGTAACATGTGTTATTGTACTAAAAAAAAGACAAATTGGCTCAAAAAAGAAAAGGTTGTTTTGATGGACGAGCGCAGGAAATACTACGTGTAATGTGAAAGGGTCTTTAAATATTGATTTTGTTATCAATAAATTAGAAGCAAACTAAAATTACTTGTATGTTACATGTATATACATATACACATCCAAAGATATACAGTCTGTCGATACCTGTAACTTGGCATTGTACACGGTCATGTTTTTCTCTGACAGTTGATGACGTATTAACACGAAATCCATGGGATGATGGATGTGTACAAATTACTAATTTAGTCTTTGATGCATGATTTTTCTATTAGTTGTTAGAGGCTTTGAACTTGCTGTCTGTTAACTGCGAGTACTCTCAGATCTGTAACAAGTGTTTTTTGTTGTTGTTAGGATGTACAAGTACCCGTCCTCGTCCACTTGTATTTTTGTCCATCTGGTGAGTTAAGCCTTTTTCAACTGATTGTTATAGTTCGTTCTTATGTTGTACTGTTATACCACTGTCCACGGTTAGGGAGAGGGTTAGGATCTCGCGAACATGTTTTACCCCGCCACATTCAGTGTGTATGTGTCTGTCCCATACCAGAAGCCTGTAATTCAGTGGTTGTCGTTTGTTCATGTGTTGTATATTTGTTTTTTGTTCAATTTTTACATAAATTAGGCCGTTTAATTTAGGTTTTCTCGTTTGAATTGTTTTACATTGTCATGTTGGGGCCTTTTAAAGCTGACTATGCGGTATGGGCTTTGATCATTTTTGAAGGCGGTGACCTATAAGTGTTCATTTCTGTGTTATTTTTGTCTCTAGTGGAGAGTTGTCTCATTGGCAATCATACCACATCTTTTTTTTTTATATTTAAGGTAAAATAGCAAATATATATAACAAGATAAAAATATAAGTGGGACAATTTATACATGAGTTGATCAATGTAAAATGTCAAAATATTTCGAAATTATCCTCCAGCATTTAATTGTTTGTCGGAAAAGACAATTCAATCCATTGTGGAATCGCTTAAAGTTGGATACTCAACTTCATTTTTGTCGTAAAGCACCCACATTGATGGTTTATGTTAGTAAAATCTTATTTTGTTCCTAGTAATCAACCATGCATGTTTACATTTTTGTTGTGTTCAAACAACAGTGTCAATTTATTGAAATTTTCTGTCAGTGTGACACATTTTAGAGGATTAGCTAGCTATGAAACCAAGTTTAATCCATTATTTTCTACATCAGAAAATGCCAGTACTAATTCAGAAATATGACAGTTGTTTTCCATTCGTTTGATGTGTTCGAGTAATTTTGGACTAGGGACTTTTCCTCGGAGCTCGTTTTTGTTATTTAACTTTTTTCTTGTGTTGCTTGATAAAAGGGAATGATTTAGGTATTATGGAGATAATCATACATCTGTTAACACTAGCAGGATCAAGATTGTTTTTTTAAACATTTTTTTTTCAAATAAATTTCGATTACAAATAATTCTTCCCCTTTATATCAATAAAAAAAGTGTGTCCGAAAAGTTGTCCATTAAATTTTATCGAACCAGGAAGATTCAATCAGAACAAAAACACACAGTTTACGATTTAAGTGGTTAATTTTTTCAATTAGGTGTTAGAGAACAATTCATTTGACCATAATGTATATATTTAACAATAGAACGTGCAACCGTTATTCGTGTAAGCAACAGACGAATCGAATGAAAAAAAAACATGAATTCCATGAGTTTAACATTCTGAGTATTTTTAGATACACACAACAGCAAGATTGGGACATAAGGGTAGAAAAAATATACAAATATCCTCTGATGTTTTGTGATTTTGTTGATTCATAGTGATTTTAGGAAATAGAAATTAATATTAAGCAATAAATAAACGATATTAATCAATTTGATATAGTAACAGATTTGCAGAAAATGGTTGGTTCACAATCCATTTTCTGCAAATCTGTTACTATATACTGAATCTTATCTATTTTTGAAAATTTATGGTAGGTCAATAGGAACCTTAGACTTTGGCGTTATCTGAATTTAAGGGCTTTTATGCATACATTGTGTACCATTTGTTGGCGTGACTTAAACTAAGAATTAACTACGGAAATTCTTAAATAAATCTGATTTGATACATACCTATTAGCTGTAAAGGGCAGATTTCCCTTACCTTAATTGTTTACTTTGGAAAAACTTAACTAAAGTAGCTTTATGCATAATTGCCAAGACTGTCTATGAACTATACAGTTTTTTTTTATATGTATTTATATCTAAAAACGCGCCATACAATATTAAATATAAGTGTACAAAAAGTACTTTATTAAGTACAATTATTAATCGCGCTCAAACATGAATGATTTGTATCTCTCTTAACCAAAAATATGGCTATGCATTGCTGCTTTTAAATTTTGAGAGTGATTTATTCTTCCCTGCATTAACATGATCATTAAGTGAAATATTTTAAGTCAAATAATAATCATAATGTGTTACTTATTAGTAGTTTTTTGAAAGATGTCCATTTTTTAATTGATATAGATTAATTCCAAACTATTTTTAATGACCATTCACCTGAATACTTGTCGAGTTTATGGTAGTTTTATAATTGAAACAAAAGACGATAAAGGTTCGGTTGACAAGTACTTTTCTCAGAAAAAAAATCATAATATTGATAATTTTTCAATTTACGGATAGCGTACTTTCCTAAATTTATCAAAAAAGATTTTTGAACAGAAACATTTGAATACATTTAATGCCTCTCCAACAATACTACAGCCTAAGGTGCACATTTATTACTATTTTATATTTGAATATGTTTAGGCCTGAGTCGTATACCTCACAAAATAGTGTTAGGCTCTATAATTGAAAGCTCAGTTTATACCATAAATGTATGTGTAAACCTAAGCTTCATCACTCGAGTTCTGGCTCGCCCAATGAGTAAGTAGCTTGGATTGTTAGATACATGTATGGTAAAAGTTTGAATAAAGAAATAATCAATGATAGTTCCATTATCACTATATACCAATTATTTCAGATACAGATAAAACAGAAATGAGAAGAACAGAGTCAGCGAATACCTTCGACGAGATTTATCATGAATCTTATGAAAGCTCTACACATGACAAAACACATGGTATCTACAATTTAAATTATATTTCAATGTCAACACCATGGATATGTATAATTATCTTACATCCTATACATTTCTTGAAACATGATTGCTTAAAAGCAACCGCGTGGAGATCTTCTATATTCCATATTAAGTTAGTAGGCGGGGCTTATTTCAATATTCGATTAGCAGTGGTGTTCCGTTCCCTGATAAAAACAACATGGTGTTGATGAAAGGTTTCAACAGACGAAGAAATTAATGATGATCGATTGGAATAAATTCATATAACACATGATAAGCTAAAAAGTTGTTATTCTTGGCATTTGCTTTTGTATATACCAATGGAAATAGGTTCTCATTACTAACGGCATTGAACTTGATTAATTAGATATGCCACTAGTCTAAATACCACATGTTAAGATAATCGGTCTGTCCGTCCGTTCGTACGTTCGTCCCGCTTCAGGTTAAAGTTTTTGGTCGAGGCAGTTGTTGGTGAAGTTGAAGTCCAATCAACTTGAAACTTATTAAACATGTTCCCGATGATAGGATCTTTTTAATTTTAATGCCAAATTAGAGATCTTATCCCATGTTCACGGTCCACTGAACATAGAAAATGAAAGTGCGGATCGGAAATCCGTGTACTTGGGACACATTCTTGTTTTTTTTTAAATTGAATGCATCCAAGGGCTTTCCTTGATTAACATTCAACAGGAATGCTCAGTGCTTAGTACATACAAGTCTTAATACACGTGAGAGCTTAATGACCATTAATAGCATTACATAAAAACTATCTCACTTCTAAGGTCTACTTTGAAGATGGCATATGAATGTCTCACACTGATTTCGGTGATCCTGTTTTGTTGCATTGATATTAATGTGTAACCCACAACTTGTATTTCACACAAATCTTCTTCGGGGTCTATAATGATGAAAATTTTAGGTACTGTAATTGCAGAAAGAATATCAAAGTTTTTATCACTAAAAATATGTGAGTGAGTGAGTATCTATATAATAAATTGCATTCTGATACCTTTTAATCTGATTAAAACAAGCTTTCATTACAGGAAAACAAAGCTTAGACACAAGATCTATAGTTTTATCAGATTCATATCATTT
The DNA here is from genome assembly GCF_965363235.1 of Mytilus galloprovincialis. Taxonomy (NCBI): domain Eukaryota; kingdom Metazoa; phylum Mollusca; class Bivalvia; order Mytilida; family Mytilidae; genus Mytilus; species Mytilus galloprovincialis. The sequence goes on along the minus strand of NC_134848.1, from coordinate 13,868,060 downwards.
CTATATCTGTGTGCATATTTTGCTGCAAAAAAATACTTTTTTACACATCTATTCCATTCTTCAAATTTGCAAAACCATGTGATTACGTATAGGAAAATGGCATCTCATTCCTAACTCTACACAAAGAGCAAAATCTGCTCACTTTTCCAGAGCACCTGAGATCAATTGTATTTTGTGAGTTCAAAACTTTTCATCAGATAGACTAAAAACAGAGATATATATCTGCTGAAAATGATTTATTTAGGTGCACGGGTCACCACACTTCAAAATCACTCTGGCAGCAAAACAGTGAAAAGTCATGGCATTATAAACCATAAGAGAGACTTCAAGTACCTCTTGGAGAAGTGAACAATTCTAAAACCACTCCGTTTAAATCTTTCACACCTAATAAATCATTAAAGTAGAAATATGTATATGGCTTCTATTCTTGCTTTGCATCTATGAATCTCAGGTTTTTCAATTACATTATGTTTTATTGTATTCCTAATATATTATTGTATTGCAGCAGAAGCTTAGTCTCATGTACATCTATCACTTGTTATCAATATAACATGAGTAAGGTCGTGAATAATAATGTACTTTGGAAGTAAAAAAAAAAAAACCAAACGCATACAATAAAGTTTAAGATTTAAGAAGCGTTATGGATAAAAAGTCTAATTTAAAGTAAAACAAGTCAAATACTCCTCTGTTCGATACATCCTCAAAATGGAAATGTTTCCTGCTCTTCCTTATTTTTCATTCCTATTGTTATCTATAAAAATATAGTTTATGCATATGATATTATTCAATGAAAATAATGTCCAACTTCTCTATATTTGTCATATTAAATTATAATATATTTTAATTGTCTACTGATCACTGCTACTGATACTTTCCTTCTGATTAATATTTCATAAACCTGAAATCTGTTAAAATATTATTCCTGACAATATGATACTATTTTTGGTCATTTTATATTTAAATAGCCAATAGGATGCAAATGTGTCAGTTATTTTCAGAAGGGGAAAACACCCGCTATATGTTTTTCTTCAAGAACAACAACGTCACTTCCCATTTTTAGATGTTTGCTTCTTATAAAATTAAATCTCCTAAGAAGAAAAAAATAGCATTGTCATCTGTAAAACTTACCTATATAACTAATTAATGATAAAATGACGCAAGTTTAGTTGTCTTTAAATATGAATTTCTTATAAAATCACACGTACACGATTTAAACAAATATTACCGAGATGGTGTGATACTATCGCCGTTTATGTAAAAACCGCGATTATTGCCCTTGATCTTTTGTCCGTTACGTCATATGAAAGGGGCGCAGAACTGACGTGTGGCCTTCCCACTGAGTCAGGATTATGACAGCTGTTGTCCATTCGTTTGATGTTTTTTATAATTTGATTTTGGCATTTCATTAGGGACTTTCCGTATTGAATTCTCCTCGGAGTTCAGTATTTTTTGTGATTTTTCTTTCTACGTATTAAATTCCCCAAAAATCTGTTTCTTAGGGAAGTTCGCTTGTTATGTTTTGGTATTCTTGTCAGATTTTTGAATCCTCTTGTTTTATCCATTTGAATGCCTTAAAAACAATTTTCCATTGACCCCCATTTATCTTTTTATAAATCTTTTACATGTTTAATGATAATCCAATTGTAAAAGTCTTATAAAATTTAATTGTTTTGTAATAGTTTTTGAGAACTTGAACTTGTCAATGATAAAGCTATGAAAAGTCTAGATTTAATATTTTCCCGTCAAAATTTCAGTGGCTTATATCTCGAAACGTTTAATGATAATCCATCTGTAAAAGTCTTATACAATTTATTTTTTTGTAATAGTTTTTGAGAACTTGAACTTGTCAATGATAAATCTATGAAAAGTCTAGATTAAATATTTTCCCGTCAAAATTTCAGTGGCTTATATCTCGAAAACAAGCACATTGACCTATGGATAAATGGATATTTTTATAAGTCAGAATGATATATGATAGTTGTACAATGTTATAAGGAGTATGGATATCAATAGTCTTCTTTTTTAATTTCAAAAGTAGAACATCCTTTGTTTTAGCAAATACTAAGCAGATATCGTTTTATATGCAGGTGAAAATGATGGGCACACTTATTAAATGTAAGATAATAGTTATTAAAGGTACCAGGATTATAATTTAGTACGCCAGACGCCCGTTTCGTCTACATAAGACTCATCAGTGACGCTTATATCAAAATATTTATAAAGCCAAACAAGTACAAAGTTGAAGAGCATTGAGGATCCAAAATTCCAAAAAGTTGTGCCAAATACGGCTAAGGTAATCTATGCCTGGGATTAGAAAATCCGTAGTTTTTTTCGATAAATTCAAAGTTTTGTAAACAGGAAATTTATAAAAATGACCACATTATTGATATCCATGTCAACACGTAATCGCTTAATTGTTGACTACTGGGCTGGTGATACCCTCGGGGACGAAACGTCTACCAGCAGTGGCATCGACCCGGTGGTGTAAATAGTTATCAAAGGTACTAGGATTATAATTTAGTACGCCAGACGCGCGTTTCGTCTACATAAGACTCATCAGTGACGCTCATATCAAAATATTTATAAAGCCAAACAAGTACAAAGTTGTACAGCATTGAGGATCCAAAATTCCAAAAAGTTGTGCCAAATACGGCTAAGGTAATCTATGCCTGGGATTAGAAAATCCTTAGTTTTTTGTACTTTACATGCTTACTTTGGTAGATAATGATTGTTTCAAATGCAGCAAAGAACTAGTAGATGTTGAAGTTCACGAACCATTACCACTTGGTAAGTATGTCTTGTGCAAAAAGCGGTTCAATATATGCAATATGATCACTTATAATGTATTTGATATAAACAATAAAATGTTACAATGAGTTTCATTTAACATGTTTAAAGTACTGGCGGTACTTCGTTTTGAATTTGGTCAGCTCCGGTGAGATATGTTTACTTATTTCATTTTTTATTTATAAATTATCATTTTGAGATTTTGGTATTTGTTTTAGTATTTATTCGGATATGAATGTTCTGCTTTAAATATATTTACATTGTACCACTTTTATCCATTCCAGCTGAACTTACAACAGATGAAATATACTATCTACGAATGATTCATCTTATATTCAGAGTTGCATGTCCAGTTGTCCGAATGATATTTAACCAAGAGATTAAACCTAATCAGTTACAAAAGACACTTGATAAATATAAGACAAAAATGAAAAAACAATACAGAAAAAGGGAAAAGATAATCAATAATCAGCAGTGGGATCTACTTTATAGACGAAATTCAGGTATAAAACAAGCGTGATAGTCCATCCACCAGTTTTTTTTACAAGTAATGTCGAAGCCTGAAAATGTAATATATCAGTTTTCTTTCTTTGTTGTTGTCCTATATTTAACCATTCACGAGCATGAATAAAAGATGTGGGATAAACATCAATGTGACCAAATGTCTTCAAAAATACATATGCTGCATGTCAAGCATTACATTTACGATGTCTAAGTAAACCTAATAGTAATCTTTAGTAGATCAACTTTGGGTCTGGTATACAAAACACAAGGCCTGATATCTATGAATATATATGATGTACATTAGAATCGTCATTATGGCGTACTTTTCAAATCCATCCTTTTCGCACACTTCAATTTTGTAACATTGTGGAATAAATACTTATTTTTCAGAAGTAACTTCAATTTGTAAACACAGTTTTCATGAAAAACGAATCATGAATTAGCTCCAAATATGTAAAAGAAAAAAAACCCACTGTAATTACAAACAATCATGCTTTATTATGTTGTAATTAAAAGCTTCACGTTAAATTTTATATGTATATGTTTAATAACATTTAAAAAACTATCTTAACCCTCACAGTTTCAATCTTCATCGGCGCACTTACAATTTATTCCAAATATATATATTCGATATAGTCTTTACTAAAATATTGGAGCTCTTTCCGGATAGGATTTTCTATTTCAGGTCTCATTAAATAGCTTACTTTTTAGTGATTACGAAAATGTATGGTTTCTACATACTTTCTTTCGAACAAGGGAGATAATTAGTTACTTTCGATTTATAGCAGACGACTTCTGGTCTCATTTGAGGGTTATTCTATGATTATTCTTAAAAAATACCGGTTATGATAGGAATTATGGTATAAGTTCGAAAATTACTAATGTCGGTGGGCAAAAGGTCAATTCGGTTAATATATCTTTACGGTCATATGCGTTACACAACTCTGTAAAAATACACTATGGCTTCATCATGTACAAGAATGAGGTTATATTCGTTTACCTTAAAAATATCATTAGATCGCTTCCGAGTGATTGTTTGATTATAAAACTCAACAACTCAAATATTCAGCATCATTTCTTTTATGTCTAGCTGTTAAAGTATAGCATAGGATGCACACAGAAGAACATAGCACAATTTATAAAATAACCTTTGACCATGTTGACCTTGACACATTTTTTATTGCTGTATCAAAGTCTTCAAATTTAGATACTATATGGCTGTGTAACGTACGGTTCGTGAGTTATTCTAACTTATCACTTATGTCAAATATAAAAAGTGAAGTAACTTTCATATGGAGTCGGAGTACCGCTTCTGCATAAATTGAATAAAGCATTCCAAGGATTGATTAAGCCATTTAGAAATAAATAGATCGATTTCTTGTATGGTCGTGAATGAGATGCGCACACAACATGTTTGACGAGATAACTCTTACAACGAATATTCTTTGGTAACAAAGGATCAAAATAAAAAAGAAAAATAAATAAATTCCTCATATATACAAGGACTGAACCTTGAATTTGCGCCAGACGCGTTTCGTCTACAAAAGACTCATTAGTATCGTTAGAAAGTTTAAAAAAAGGCAAATTAGGTTAAGAGTAAAAGGTTTCAATAACATATTTCATATATCTAAAAGACATGTTGCAAAAACAAAATTACCTGCAAAAACATTTTTTGCGGAAGAAAGATATGAAAAGCTAATAGTTCAGAGAACAATTTAAAGTCTGTCCACATTAATATGTCTAAATTGTTTATAAGAAGCCCTCCCATTTAGCCAAAGTGTGTGTTAACGTTTAAATGAAGGCCACGTCCGGTTAATATTTTTCAAGGTAAGTAAAGTATGACGGATTGGTGACGTGAGTTTGACGCGATCATGCTCCAGAGACTTTCAATTATTAAGAAAGTTTTGATGTTTAGATGTCTGTTGCATTACTATAGGTTCATATCAGTTTGATGACTATTCGGAGACCCTGTCCCATATGTAACGATTTAGCGACTTTAATTAAACAGCAATTTGCAATGCTCAGTTTTTCTGCTTGGGTCGGAACAACTTAACAACAATAATAAGCAATGTTGCAGTCATTCAAATGGTGTTTGTCCGGAATTTTGTGTTGTGATGAAATGCATCTTAAAGCCAACATCGTATTAATTGATATCAATCAATCTTTTTTTCTTAAACAGTTAAATCAGAGGATTTTGATATAAGATTAATGATCTTCATCTTACGTACAATTGCAAATATTCAAGTTGGCAATTTATATCCAGTTCAAGCTGACACACGTACAAGTGCAATGCTTTCTAGAATTCAATACATAAAAAATAAAACAACCCAGAGTGTCAATGGGAAACTCTCAGCCGAACAATTCAAGAAATATTGGGATGATATTGGACAGGTAAAATATAATTTCCTACCACAGCGATTTTTTTTATCCTTTGTTCTTATTATTGATAATTGTATTTTAACGTAGTTACTTCTTATTCAGTACAATCATTAAAGCACATACAATCAGCATTGTAAACAATTGTTTGCCATAAAATATAAATACTTCTGTATTCATAGTTCATCAAGCTAAAGTATAAACGAGCGAATGTAAACATATACTTACAATAAAGCAAGACTGTTTAAAACATAACAAATCGTTATGGACTAATTTTGAGCAAATAATGGTTTTAACTAGAATTGGCATCAATATCCATTTTCGATAAATTTAGGAAAACAGACACAGAAGTGTTGATGTCTTCAATTATCGTATATAAAACAACACGTTATTGTCTTGTGTTCTTGTGTGGAATGTCGATAGTAGCAATGCATTTTTATGTATAGGTGGTATTGCAATTTCGAACGTGAACATTCAGTGTCTTAAATAATAGTAAATACTGTTTAAACATTAATTTTCGTGGGGTTAAAATTTCGTGGTTTTGTATCCAAAAGTAAGTTCGTTGGGATTAATTTTCGTGGTTTTTAAGTTTAGAAAAAAATTATACAAATGTCACTTTATAATTGACAATACTCAATAAAACTGATGTGAACTTTTGCCGTTGGGAAAAATCAATAATTGCATTTCATAGTAACAGTGAGCACTAATCAAGTGTTGTAACCTGCATACGCTAATTGGCTGTTACACACCTTTGATGTTTTATTCAAGGACAATGATTGTGTGATAAATGTATTACGACTTGAGGGCATTACAGACACATTAGACTGTTAAATGACATTGATTGACAGTTCTTGATCATTATTAATTACTGTACAAACAAAGGATTAGGATTATCATCTGACTTAAAGAAAACCTTTGAATATCGATGTCTAATCAATTAACCTATTTATTTCATTGTCTGCATTTATGTTCATCAATTATATAATGTCAATAAGATTTAGTCAGATCATAAAATAATGTAAATCTACAGTTAAATTTTCGTTGGGGTTTTAATTTCGTGGATACTTCTTATCCACGAAATAAACGAAATTAAATCCCCCACGAAAATTTGTGCTTTTACAGTAGAAAGAAAAGATTATTCAATCCATGTTTTATTTAACTGTTTAGTATACGTATTATCCCTACTACTCTGATTTCTAATTAGCGAGACACTTAATTTGAATCCTTTACTTCTGTACAATATTATAAGTGTAGCTTGTTGTTCGATGTGAGCCAAGGCTCCGTGTTGAAGGCAGTATATTGACCTATTATGGTTAACTTTTATAAATTGTTATTTGAATGGAGAGTTGTCTCATTGGCACACACACCACATCTTCCTATATCTATTCTATATCGAATGTTTAATATGTTGGCAACGAATGTCACTGCGAAAACTTCCATTGTCGAAATGATCGGCTCACGGAGTGACATTAGTTCGGTTTTTTTTAATATGTTTTAATAATCCCTTTCAACATCCTTATATGCTGATAATTAATGGTCTCTGTACAATATTTATCAAAGGGTTAAAAACGTGTATACCACCCTCAGATATCCAACAAATAGATTGAAGAAATCATTTCATGAACTCATTTTCAAAATTTCAAATCATAATCAATATACTATTAATATTTATTCAAGATTCCTTTAGTAACATTACAAAAATATGTATGGTTGGAATGATTTTTGCTTTACATATATATATATGAAGATGTTGTATGAGTGCCAATGAGACAACCATCCATCCCAGTAACAATTTATAAAAGTAAACCATAATAAGTCATAGTACGGTTTTCAACACGTAACCTTGGCTCACACGTAACAGCAAGCTATCAAGGGCCGCAAAAGTTACTAGTGTAAAACCATTTAAAACAGTCTAATCAATATAAAAACAAGAAACGAAAAACACTTATGAACCACATCAACAAACGACAACTACTCTACTGAAAATCAGATTCCTGACCTAGGTCAGTTGCAAACAAAAACATTTGATTCAGTCATTTCTGTATATATTATACGCCTCTTAAGGATTATACTAGTTTGCACAGAAAACAAATGAAACCACGAAAGGCTTCGGTGTTGATGTATTTGCCATGAAGGCGTATATTTTGTCTATGTATTTTGTCAGGCTGTTCTTAAGTTAGTGTCTTCAATCAAAGAAACCTTTATAGACAATGCAGAGAAAACACAATTAATCGGTAAGTGCTTTTAAAGAAGAATGACGCGTTTTAATCTAATGAATTATATGTTACAATTGTATAACAAGTATTCATCATTGGTTTTAATTTGAATCTTCTGTAGTATAGTTTACCGCGTTTGTGTTTTTGTATTTAAAACGATATGAAATTTAAAGAGACCAACATTTTTAGCTGGTTTTTATCTGAGCATACGATCATTTGAAGTATAACATGATACTAAATAGTAAGTGTATGTAATGAGCTTTACAACTTCATATCGTACTTGCTTCAATTAGCCTATCTAGGTTAATGTAATCCCCAAAAAAGTTCCGTAGCTGCTCTCTTACCGTCTACGTGAAATGATGTGGTATTTAATTTGTCTAGAATTTATGACAACTCGGCACTCAGCTAACTCCCAACACTAAAATACTCTTACCAATTACAACAACTTGCATCACTTTATTAAACTCGCATCAACCCCAACAAGTAGATAAATAATAAATTTGAGGAAAAAAAATTAATCAAAAGACTGTTTTCTCCTTTCGAAGTAAGCTCCTAATTTCTCGGAGCACCCATGTCACGCATAAATGTTTTAAATCATCATAGAGTTCTTGATTGTCTTCTCTTAGTTATTTCCTCCGTTCTTTGAGCAGACGTATAAGACATATTTTGACTCGCACCTTTAAAAAAATGTAAAACAAATTAAACTAGCACTACTGAAAAATGTTTTAATCATCAGTGCCTTAGTCTGTATTCTTCCTCTTTTGGTTATCTTTCCGTTCAAGAACACGTGTGTGATACAGAGACAGATGAGATTAGTTGAATATTCAAACTTATCCCTATGGAAGACTGACCAATTAATCAAAATTATGAAAATATTGAATCAGTGCAGTATGATAAACAGAAACCCAAGCTGTGTATCACCGTAAACATTTCAAGTAGTGATGTTTGAATTTGAAGATATTATTCATAATGCTATATAGTTTCAAGATAGATGTCAATACATTGAATTAATCAATTTAATGATGTAAAACAGCTTCTTTAAAGTGAGAAACAATCTTAAATCAATATATTAAAATACAATGCTTACTGCTGTTTTGCATTTAGATGCATTGTTTCGATATTCAAACATTGTTAAAGTAGGTAAAATTGTTTTAATTAAAATTAATAAAAAAACAGTACCAGTATAAAAAAAATACCGAACTTCAAGGAAAATTTCCATCAGAACTTTCCTTATCAAATTGCAAAATCAAAAATTAACTCACTTAATTAATATCATACAGAACAATAAAAATTTCCACGAGTTTAGTTAATTTCTGTCACAAACCTACTGATACAATAATTCATTAAGAACACATACAAATAAAAACAAAGATACACGACAAAGATGATTGAAATCTCATGTCGAATAATACTAATCATTTGGATTATATTCGACCGAGTACGACCCACCATAGACTAAGTCTCCTTCAAATATGTTAAATATTAGTAGTATTACCGTCATGGTATCCTCTGTGTCATTATCATTGCAGCCAAAAGTAAAAAAAAACAGAATAATTCGGCAAAAACAAAATTGATGCATTGTATGTTTTGTTATTCAATGCTTTAAAACTTCCTTTGTATTTTGTCTTCTGGTTCGGTTAGAAAATCAGTAATATGTGTTGTCGTTGCCTGTAGATAGTACAGTGTTATATAGCTTGCTCATCGGTGTGATCCGAGGCTCCTCGTTGAAGATCGTTCATTGACACATAATGGTTTACTTTTACAAATAGTGAGTTTTGTGATCATTGACACTTATATCTTCTTATATTTATTATAAATCATTTATCTATCATTTTTATTCTAGGCAGACTCTTTACACTGAATCCTGTAGATATCGACTATAACAAATTGCGTATATTCATTTCAATGTCTGAAACATATCCTGCTATGATACTTCAAAACATTATTTCTGAATATTGTATATTTATATCGCAATCGATGGATGCCATACTTAAAAAGGAGAAGCACGAATTATATCATAAAAGATTTATAACCCAATCATGCTGTTTATGCAAGACAGAATTCTCTACATATACGAGAATGATTCCGGAAAAACAGTGGGAAAGCTTATATGAAATTAAATCGGATAGTGATTTTCATCACTGTCCAAGTAATCTAGAACAATGTAGCGAAAGATTCATTCCCAAAAAGATTGACACATGCAATTTATCAATAACCGTTCCAATTGTTCTTAATATTCATAATATTTTGACATATATAATAAATCTATTATACAAGAATGAACTTGAGAATTTTTTGATGAAAAACAAGCATGTAATATACCATTATATGGAGAAAAATAGGTGTTGTATGTGTCGCAAGGATCCTTCTGAAAAAACCTTTATTACTAAAATAGAATGGAACAAACTTTTTTTTAAAGAATGTGTAGCATCTTGTCAGAACTGCATGCAAGATTGTTGCAGCCAGTTCTCAGTCATAAAAGGAATCAAATCATCTAACCTGGACGAAACTTTGCTGTCCAAACTATTTCATATTGCAGGCCCTATTAGTTTTCTCCACAAAATTGAACAAGATTCGTTTTTATACTTTCTAAATTGGACTGTTGATGAGATACCTTTACGAAACGCTTTATTAGATCTTTTAAGCATTATAAAAGATACATCAGTTAGCAGTGAGATGTTAAAAGTTATGGATGAAACCATAACGGAAACAGTTGATGTGCAGCAATGGATTTCTACACACGTTAAGGTTGAAAAGGTATGCATTTTCAACTTTATCATGTTTATACTGAATATATTAATTCTATTAAAACTAGAAATATCAAAACTATTTCATTATTTATTATACATTTATATCTAATAGTTTTTATGTTACTGCCTGTAATGAATATATATCTGTTTATCTAAATCTGATGTCTTTCAATTTTTGCAGGTTAATCCTGATCCACCATTACAAGTTATTTTACCTGATAAAGGTATATTATGTTGAGGAATTTAATACTTCAATTTAGTATGAAATCTTTTACCAAAGATAATTTTGTATGACGCTATTCTGATGTATAATAGTCATTTTAATTGTACTTTTTAAGGCACATTTTAGGCACAAACAGGTGGTTATTTATTCAAAAATATTATCTCTGTTATAAAGCTGACAAAAGGTTCCTCAAATATACAAAAAACTTAAGTATGGATCGAAATGACTATTTAAATTTTCAACAACAAGATTAATGGCGTGATAAAAAATATGAAAATATAAAAAAAAGCATTGTTACTACATGTTTATATCTTTTTGTATAGTACTCACTTCAATGTTGAAACACTTCTGATTAGATTAATGAGGGTCAAACCTTGAGGGCGCATAGCATTGTACAGAATGCTCAAACAGATCTGATATGATATATATTGGAGGGTAAAATGTTTCCGAGTAAAATGCTAGTTCATTTACCATAATCATCACCCCGTATTCTTACGTTGTATCAAATGCTTAAAAAAACACAAATATATGTAAAAGTTTAAAATATAAAGTATGAAACTTTCCATAAAAATTTGCAAAACAGCTCAGGTGTTTGAATCTAAATTAACACAACAGTAGTACTGTAGAAAACAAAAATGATTAAGGAGTGAACAAATTTTGAAAGAGAAGTTGAATTTTTATTTGACTTTATTTTCCAGTCCAATTTTCAGTACTACATTATTACAACGAATTATATTATAAATGAAACTTTTTTTAAATGCCATTATTGATACAAGAAAATTGTTCTTAATGTCCTTATTGAGACTCAATTAGGCACAAACATATTGGAATTTATGAAAAGATTGTCTGCCTACATTCGGTTCGATTTCATTATAAATTATATCATAAGTTTCATATCGATTAAAAATTGGATATCGCTTGATATCAACTCAAGATATGAGCCTTATGAGGGATACAATGTAACAACTACAATTAAATTAAAAAATTCATATAACGAGAGTAGATATTATCAGATTATTACATGGCATTTTTCATATCGCATGTATTATCAGCCCTAGGTTCAATATCAGCCCAAGAGCCGCACGGCTCGAGGGCTGATATTGACCGAGGGCTGATAATACATGCGATATGAAAAATGACATGTTATGATCTTTTTATCATATGCTTCAACAGTAGAGAAAAATAACAGATTCATATATTGATCCTTTTACGTGGTTCCCGAAGTTTAAAGAGTAAAAAAGTTCACGGCCGTCGGGCCCAAAATTTGATACATTAAATATGAAACCTTTCTATCATATGCCTCAGAGAGAGAGAAAAAAAAACATTTTAATATGGACGAATCGGCAAAAAAATAATTCAACAATATACCTAATGATCATTGTTTGGAAAAGTCAACTTTTTAAAGAAACTTTCTAAATTATGTTTCAGAAAAACTTAAAAAATGCATTTATTAAATAATTTGTTTGGTTTTTTTTATTTTTATTTTTTTATTATTTTAAACAATATACTTTCCAGTATTCAAATAATTGTTTTGTACACTACTTTGTAATGTTTTTCACTGAAAACGTAGCATTGAGGTGTATTTTCCGGAATTGGTCGAGTATTACCGGAATGCCATGTGATAACGTTACGGAAAGGCATGTGATAACAATCGAAGCATGTGATAAACTTTTCATATCAGCCCGCTAAGCACCAATTCGAAAAATATGGAATTTACGTCAATTTAATGCTATTATCATACGGTAAAATTTATATGTTATTTAGTCTAAGTATATGATAACAACCGATATATCATTATAACTAGATGTTAAATCTGTTTCTGTTTTAATCAACACTCTCATTATGCTAATTTAAAAAATCTGCTAATAGTTTATTTAGTCGTTACCAGTTCAGACATAATGCCTTGTTGTCACGTTTTAGAATGTTATTAAGTTCGTCAAACAAGAAGAACGTCTTAATAAGCCAACAGTGACTTCATGAATAGTCAATAGAAATGTCTTAATGTCGTCACATGATATTGGATATACAAATCAGTCTAAATCTATTTTTTCCTATATCACTCCTTCATATATTACGTATCTTACTCATTTCAAATGTATCTCCATGCAAGAAATTGACAACAAAAAATAAAAGATATTCTATTAGAACTATATGTTTGGATTAGTTTAATTTCCTAAATTTTTTATGGCCGGACTGTTATTACAAACGGTGGGGATGGTATTTATCCAATTATATATCATTTATGTTATCTTGCTTGTTTTTTTAAAAAAAAGAAACAAATCTGAATAGTGTATTGCTGAAATATATTCATAATGTCAAATACTCTCGTCCAGGAAGGTGAATATAATTTTATCAAATACTTTTAATATATGCTGTTGTTTTGATATAACAAAACATTTGGTTATATGATTGTAACCATTGCAACTCTACTTTTTTTATTGTCAGATAGTTTTTGTACCAAAAGCGTACAGATCCCTAAAGATGTTTCTTTACCTAATAGAACGTAAGTAGATAGCTCTTTTTTTTATCATCGATATGTATGTATATCCGCCATTGCTGCAAAAACTAGAAATAAAAATAATAAAATGTGTAACAAATATGTGTCGCATCTGTGTTTAGAAAAATATTTTGAGTCAAGCAATCCCGTTGTGTACACGAACTTTAAAAAACAATTATTACATCACGTGTCGTTGTGCACGATATCAACGCTTACGTATGACAAAAACGTAAAGAGTTTTCAGTGTTTTACCGATTTTGACGACGGAAAAGTCTATTGATTTGTAATATAAAGAAAGGCAGACTTGATGCGTTGTTTCTGTGCAATAAGAATTATAAGCAGTGGTATTGTGTTAAAAGTATGTACCTGAATGTCAATATATATATTGCCGAGTTTCATCTCTAGCGTTCGATAAATACGATGCTGATGTCAATTTAAAGTCAGGATCGATATATAGACTTAAACATTTTGCCTTTCAGTATTTATTGAAATATCTGCATTATATATACCATTTATACAACTTATTTTGATTAAGACAACATGACACGTTCGAAAAAACCTGGTTTGCGGACATTTTGACAGTCTGTTGCTGAATATTAGATTGAATATGATCTATAAAAATAAAATTGAGAATGGAAATGGGGAATGTGTCAAAGAGACAACAACCCGACCAAAAAAAAAAAAACAACAGCAGAGGGTCACCAACAGGTCTTCAATGTAGCGAGAAATTCCCGCACCCGGAGGCGTCCTTCAGCTGGCCCCTAAACAAATATATACCAGTCCAGTGATAATGAACGCCATACTAATTTCCAAATTGTACACAAGAAACTAAAATTAAAATAATACAAGACTAACAAAGGCCAGAGGCTCCTGACTTGGGACAGGCGCAAAAATGCGGCGGGGTTAAACATGTTTGTGAGATCTCAACCCTCCCCCTATACCTCTAACCAATGTAGAAAAGTAAACGCATAACAATACGCACATTAAAATTCAGTTCAAGAGAAGTCCGAGTCTGATGTCAGAAGATGTAACCAAAGAAAATAAACAAAATGAAAATAATACATAAATAAAAACAGACTACTAGCAGTTAACTGACATGCCAGCTCCAGACTTCAATTAAACTGACTGAAAGATTATGATTTCATCATATGAACATCAGGCACAATCCTTCCCGTTAGGGGTTTAGTATCATACCATCATAACATATATGAGAAGAACATAACCCGTGTCATGCCAACAACTGTTTTTAGAATAAATGTGTTTAGTTCCGATGCAAAGACCTTATCAGTGACTCAATATTAACGCCAAAATATGCAATCTTTAATGACTTGACAACAGTATCGTAATTATATCCCTTCTTAATAAGTCTATTCAAAGGTTTTGTAAGTTTCTGAGGTGAATACTGACACCTCTGTGCTTTATAAAGAATATTTCCATAAAAAATTGGATGTGAAACACCTGAACGTATTAGAAGTCTGCATGTTGAGCTATATTTACGAATGATGTCTTTATATCGATGATAAAATTTAGTAAATGTTTTGACTAGTTTGTGATATGGAAAACCCTGGTGTAACAATTTATCAGTAATACATAAATTTCTCTCGTTTAAATCTAAAACATTGTTACATACACGAGCGAATCGTACAAGTTGGGATATATAAACACCGTAAGATAGTGACAAAGGAACGTCACCATCTAAAAACGGATAATAAACGATAGGAAATGAAAAATCATCCCTTTTATCATAAATTTTAGTATTCAGCTTTCCATTAGTGATATAGATATCAAGATCGAGAAAAGGGCAGTGGTCATTGTTAGTATAAGCTTTATCTAAAGTAAGTTCAACAGGATAAATTTCATTAATATGCATACTGAAGTCGTCATTATTGAGAGCCAAAATATCATCCAAATATCTAAAAGTATTATTAAATTGTTTATCAGATGTTGTTTCGATGGGTCTTTGCTTATTTTTGTCATAAATTGTAACTCATAACAATACAAAAACAGGTCCGCAATAAGTGGTGCACAGTTAGTCCCCATTGGAATTCCGATAATCTGACGATATACGGAATCCCCAAAGCGAACAAAAATGTTATCTAGTAAAAATTCAAGGGCATATATAGTATCAAAGCATGTCCAATTAACATAGTTTTTTTTGTTTATTGCTACTAAAAAATGACCTAAAAGAGTTTGAACATATATATTCACATTCTGATTTTTTGAATGCCCATTTAAATAGGTTTGTGAATTTTTTCTTAATGAGAATGTGAGGCAATGTGGTATACAGGGTAGAAAAATCAAAACTTTGAACAGATTCATAATCACCAATATAAGCATGCAATTTATCAAGTACTTCCAACGAGTTCTTGACACTCCAAAAGTAATT